>NC_142737.1:22497500-22555000 GCF_051943395.1 Hippocampus bargibanti
CGGGTAGCGACGTCAGCCCTGCCGGCAGCCTCGCAGGTGCTGGTCGTTATAATCAATGACACTTAAAAGGACACCGGGCACGATCATCCGGTGCCGATTCATTGTTTGTTTGCTGCTTGGTTGCAGCATGCATCGTGTACGTGTTTGTTTAACCTTGGCGGGCTTTTACTTTTGGTCTTCTTTTGCTACTTTGTATTTTTTCCATTCAGATCATTTTGATGTTTTACATTTTGTTCCTGCTGACTCTATTTTAATACAATTTGTCAAACAACCTCCTGCTCCCTCCTGCCTGCTTTTTGGGATCCGAACCCGCCATCACCACCTCGCAAACCGTGACACTATCGATATATATCCGGACTATCGATATATCCGATCCTGCGCGCATGTAATTTTTCTCCTTGCGTTCATAGAAATAGTATCGTAATAAGCGGTACTATCGATGTGTGTGTGTGTGTGTGTGTGTGTGTGTGTGTGTGTGTGTGTGTGTATATACAGTAAAGTCTCGTTATATCGATATTCAAGGGAGTCCGAAAAAATATCGATATAACCGGGACTATCGATATATCCGACCCCGTTTGCATGTAATTTTCTCCGTGCGTGCATAGAAATAGTATCGATATAACCGGGACTATCGATATATCCGATATCGATATAACGAGACTTTACTGTATATATATATATATATATATATATATATATATAGACACACACACACACAGTAAAGTCTCGTTATATCTATATCGTTTATATTGATAATACTGCTTATTACAACACTATTTTCATTTCCCGTGCACATTTCTAGTCTTTTTATGTATAATTAGTTCCGTTTAGTACGATTCGTGGTTTTTACGATAATCCGGTTACTACGGTCCTCTTTTTCATCTCCCACCGGCCATTTTGCTATGTTTATCGATACAAAAGATATTTAAGATGAATCGATATTTGATTAGGGGTTTCTATACAGTACCACCATTATCGAAATCTGTATCGGTCGCTGTATCGGTCGCGTCATTGGTCGACTTGGTAATGTGACTTGGTCACGTGACTTGGTCACGGGAGTTTGTTACGTGACCAGCTCCCGTGTAGCAGACGCCATTTTCATTTTCAGACGCCAGCTCGTGTGTAGCAGACAAGATTGAAGTGTGTGCCAGTTGTGTTAAAAGGTAAAAATGGGAAGCAGAAGAAGATTGATGACTTTTACATTGATGACTCTTACAGTAAGATGTAATTGTTGCAGTTTCCCTGTTGTGTTATGTACATGCCCACTGTACTGTATATGAATGCAATCGTTTTTTGCAACGTTTATTGTTTTGTCTGCTGAAGCGTGATGATTTTGAAAATTACTGTACATTCCATACTGTGTATTAAAGGACAACCGATGTCACTTTTTATTCAAATGCAAAACACCAATAAAAATGACTTCACGCCAAGACGTCTTGCATTGCTTGTGAATCCAAACAATGGCTTCAGATTCGGATAATATGCTTTCTTGTTACACATCCAGTTATGAATATGATTCAAATACACTGTAGTTCTGAAGAGGAAAGCATACATGTTTGCAATCGATTAAAGAATTATATGTGCCATTTTGAGGCAACATTGGGGGAACATCTCTCACCCAAAAAAAATAACTTTACTGTCGTCAAATGAGTGGTTGCTAGCTTTTAGGTACATATGCACTGCAGATTGAGGCCCACTAGCATTATCCCTGCGATGTTGATGAAGTCGTTTTTTGACCATTTGTTGAGTTTCTGCTCTTTACAATCTTTTTTTACAATGTATAGAATAAATTACATGACTTTGTTTTTCGTTTGGCAGCCTATCTTTTGCATGCACTAATTCTTGTCTTAAATTTTTATGGGTTTGAAATACAGTAAGTAGGAATTCTGTGTTGCCATAGGACCCTTTGTAGTTTTTCAGAAACCCCTGAAATGTAAGGTACTGCTACTCCTCTCCTTTTTTGGATTATACTGTATATATAGGGCCAGAGCTACCAGCAAAACTTTTGTTCGCTGACAAAGCTTTTCGGATGAGGAGAAAAACGCCCGACACCTTCAAAGAAGTACAAATGACGGCTGAATAAACTTTTTAATCGATTGACCACTCCTGTACGACTGAGAGCTTACACAGACGTAATGTATGTAAATATTGACACAGAAACAATACCACGGCAAAAACGTAAAGTACAGTAAAGTCTCGTTATATCGATATTCAAGGGAGTCCGAAAAAATATCGATATAACCGTGACTATCGATATATCCGATCCTGCGCTGAACTGCATTAAACAAAAGCCGCCAAAAGAGGGCAGCCAAGCGCCATATAAGAAACGGAGCTGGCCATTAGCTCCCTTTTTTTTTGGGTGAGAGATGTTCCCCCAATGTTGCCTCAAAATGGCACATATAATTCTTTAATGATTGTAAACATGTATGCTTTAATCATCAGAACTACAGTGTATTTGAAACATATTCATAACTGGATGTGTAACAAGAAAGCATATTATCCGAATCTGAAGCCATTGTTTGGATTCACAAGCAATGCAAGACGTCTTGGCGTGAAGTCATTTTTATTTGCATTTGAATAAAAAGTGACATCGGCTGTCCTTTAATACACAGTATGGAATGTTAATAATTTTCAAAATCATCGCGCTTCAGCAGACAAAACAAGAAACATTGTTGCAAAAAACGATTGCATTCATATACAGTACAGTGGGCATGTACATAACACAACAGGGAAACTGCAACGCTTACATCTTACTGTATTATGTATACAATTTAAAAAAGTCATCAATCTTCTTCTGCTTCCCATTTTTACCTTTTAACACAAACACTTCAATCTCGTCTGCTACACACGAGCTAGCGTCTGAAAATGAAAATGACTGCTACACGGGTGCTGGGCACGTAACCAAGTCACCTGACCAAGTCGACCAATGGCGCGACTGATGGCGTGACACGTAACCAAGACACGTGACCAAGTTGACCAATGGCGCGACCGATAGCGTGTCACGTGACAAAGTCACACGGCCAAGTCGACCAATAGCGCGACCGATGGCGGCTCATGTGACCAAGTCGACCAATGGCGCGACCGATGGCGGCTCACGTAACAAGATACATGACCAAGTTGACCAATGGCGCGACGGATATATCGATATAAACAACAAAAATGGCCGGCGGGGGATGAAAAGGAGCACCGTAATAACCGGGTATCGTACTAAACGGTACTAATTATACATAAAAAGACTAGAAATGTGCAAGGGAAATGAAAATAGTATCGTAATAAGCGGTACTATCGATATAACCGATATCGATATAACGAGACTTTACTGTATCTGTAAAAGTAGTGGAATCATAGATCCATGGAAAGCAAATTTGATACATTTAAAAATGTTGGCGATTGGAGGATGTTTACACTAAAGTTGTATATTCTCCTATCCACCCATCGATTGTCTAAACCAGGGGTGTCCAAAGTCGGTCCTCGAGAGCCGCCGTCCTGCCTGTTTTCCAGCTCTCCCAGGAGCAACGCACCTGATTCAAATCACAGCGGCCCTCCAGGACCGACTTTGGACACCCCTGGTCTAAACCGTGCTTTCCTCAGGAGGGTTGCCAGGGTGCTGGAGCCTCTCTCAGCTGTCTTCGAGGTGCATCCTAAACTGGTTACCAGCCAATCACAGGGCACACATCTACAAACAACAAATTACAATCAATCACACCTGGGGACAATTTATAGTGATCAATTAATCTACTAGGCATGCTTTCGGAATGCGGGAGGAAAATGGACCACCTTGTGAAAACCCACGCTTGCACGGTGAGATGAGATATCCTTTATTCATCTCACATTGGAGAATATTCAAACCCCACACAGGAAGGAATGAAATTGAACCTATAGCGATATATCAATATTTTTATTTTAAAGTATTTTCGTAAAAGAATATATCAGCCCTTTTTGGTTATTTCATATTACATGGAGTTGTTCTTTATAGATGACAATACAGCAGCCTGTTCATTGAGTGAAAATATCCATGTTCATAATAATTTATTATTACTGACGTTTTAAATTGTATATCTGTGAATGATTGGTGACGCAAGATGAAATTTCCATAGGTGCAGAGGAATAGCAGCTGAGCTCCATCATATTATTGAGGCTAAATCGGTCATTCTGTTCATTGAACATTGAATTCCAGTCACCACTTCAACCTTACCACCGCCCCTGACTGGACATTTATACCTGTCCTATCTGTTCTCAACAACATCATGCCGAATCACTGGAGCTGCGGTGACACATTGAACCACACGATAATTGTGACAATTTAGCCACTTGTTGCGCTGACAGAAAGCGAGAGAGAGAGCAAGAGAGATTGAGAGGCAGACAGATGGAGAGAAAGAGTGAGAGCTACAGAGAGAGAGAGAGAGAGAGAGAGAGAGAGAGAGAGAGAGAGAGAGAGAGAGAGAGAGAGAGAGAGAGAGAGAGAGAGAGAGAGAGAGAGAGAGAGAGAGAGAGAGAGAGAGGGAGAGAGAGAGAGAGGGAGAGAGAGAGACTTATGAAGCAATAATATCACCTACTCCAACTATGTCTTGCCTGTTATCCCACTGAGGGCCTAATTCCAGACCTCGAGGCGCTCACTTATAGGAGAGGATTCGTCTCTATCTATCTCATATCATCACTTGCATTGAAGCGAAGAGCGACCAAAATTTGGAGCTCCACAGTCAGATCATGTCCTCTGGTTGTTGGACTTGGCAGCTTCAAGTAGATTGCATTTGTAAGAAATCAATGTCCCCTAAAGCGAGCGAAAGAGGATGCGTCACTATTTGGCTGAATAATCACTAATGCCAAAGTCAAGCCCATGACAGACTCTCGTCCCTTTTCTGAACTTAGATCATGAAGTCAGAATTAGCCACGAAAGCCATCACTGGAACCCGGTTTTAAAACATTAATACAGACGGTCCCCAATATTCGAACATTCAAGTTACAATGTTACGGTACAAATGAACATTTTTGCGGGTAATCTATGTCGAAAAATCTTTCGACTGAGATGCTGTAAACTAGATTTTGTATGCCGGCCCTTTTTTCGGCCCTTCTTTCGCTTGCGACTGACTGCGTACTGTGCTTTATGCACACGCATGTACACAGACACATTGGCGGTTTCAAGGGTTGGACACCAAGGCTGACCAATCAGCGCTGAACAGCTCGCTTAGGATTGGCTGCGTAAAGTATGTGGGCGGGGAGGAAATCCCTCTTACCAGTTGACACTCCGAGGAGGAGGCACCAAGCTCGATTACGATTGGCTATGGAGAAAATATGGGCAGGAAGGAAATTCCTCTTCCTAGTTGACACACCAGGAGGGTGCGATTCATAAAAAGTAATTTTATGCATTAATGGCTTACTGAAGACCCAAGGATATATGTCATCGTACTCCACTAGGTGTGAATTTATTTTACGACTGTTAGAGGCTCTGTTTTATACTTCCCCCGTTCAGTGTTTGACTTAAACATACATTCCGTACAAAATATCCACTGAAGCAACTTACGAACAAATTCACCTTACGAACGACCGCTCAGAACGTATCTCGATCGTAAGGTGCATCTGTAGATTCCCTTAGGTGTATTAACTTGAACATCAAGTTACTAGTTGATTAAAGTTAACCAGTTTTGAACAAGTTCATGGTTACATTAAAATTTAAAGTTGTTTAATCTACCTAAGCAGTGGCTAAAAAAACAACTACGTTTTGGCCAACCATGCCCTGAAGATTTTCTCAAGCTTACCTGTGAATTTCTGCTTTTACATTCCCTTTGCATGAAATACAACCAGTTTTTTGCTACTGTCAATTACGACTGCTGGTCTGGTGACTTCAAAATGAATTTTACATTGCCAGTTACATCACTGTTTGCGATCACTGTAATTCGAAGTCAACATTGACTTTTTTGAAGTGATCATGCAATGTACCTGACATTTTTATCAATGGATGCTGTAAAGTAGCATCACCACTGCTGGAGGAAACTCAGCGGGAAGCAGCAAAAGTGATTTATAGGTTTAACATGAAGAGCAGCTGCACTGCTTGCTGTCAACTACTCTCCTTCTGGACGGATATCCATTCACTCCTTAATTTAGTATGACCAGCACAATTTCACTGAAATAAAACACATACTGTATGACATGGCCTTTCCCATCCCTCAGTGGCCAGAGTGTATGTGCGGCAAGGGAAAGTCTGATAGAAATCTTCGCAGGACTGATGTGACAGGTATGGGATTTGATAGCTTCCTGCTGTTTGCTGATTGAGCTACGAGAGGGAATGGCAAAGCTTGGCGCTCTGTGGGAGACATGAATCCCCCGATAAGTGAGTGCCTCAAGGTCTGGAGGTGGGCCCACTTTAGGATAACAGGCAAGGGATAGCTGGACCCATATCTGCCCCAGTTTCTGCTTCCTCCACAACCATCTTGTCAACAATCTCACTTGTCTTGCTTGCTCTCTCCTTCTTCCACTGCCGCCTGAAGTGCTTAAACTGAAAACAGCTGCTTGGAATGCCAGACTGATGAAACTCTGTTTCGAGTATATTCTTTTTCTTCCTGCTGTACAATCACATTTTATTAGCATGGAGTGAAACAATTCTAAACAGAAAGCATTGGAAGGTGAACTAAACTATAGTGTAAGAATTACAGTATACTGCAGTAGACAGAATGACAGAATGACAATATTCCAACACACTCCCACAGGAAAACAACTTTTTAAAAAAGAAGAGTACAATGAAACACCCTCCATTGCAAGTTTCAGTTTTGTGGTCAGGTAACTTCGTAGATTTCTTTTTGGGTTAATTTAGTATTTTTTGCAGAATTTTCTGTGTTTTGAGTTAAATCCTATCAGTCAAGATATAATAACCATATGTACCGATTCATCCAATCAGATCATCATTATCGTTTTGTCAGTTGGTGATTGGCAGTCGTGTTTTGTCAGAAGGGTGACCGACAAGCGCACTCCGTGTCTTGCTGATTCACCTTTCTCTCACATATGTATTTTAGCAGGGTGGCATCGTAACATTTGAAACTGTACTGCAGTTCCAAAACAGCATTAATGGAGCTAGCCAGGCATACAAAAGAAGAAATACGGCCAGCAAGCCAGCCACTACCCATTCCCATGTTTGTCACAACAAGTCATTGATGTTGAGAAGCTGAGACCATGTTATTGCGCAGAAGTCCAACATTCTTATGCATTTGGTATGGTAAATGTCAACACATGACTAAATATCTTTTTGTTTCACTTTACACATTCATTTTGGCATTTAAATGTGAATATAAGTTTTTATGACAGGATTATGATCATAATCATCGCATGAATATACATTACATATTTGGGAGAATAATTGTATTCTTTGATCTTACTCCCGCAACAATGGAGCGGGAATTAACGGTATTTATTCACCAATCGTATTATCTTAGTCATGGATAAAAGCCCTGTAATTTGAATTTTGAACCAGACAAAGAAAAGTAGCGAAATAGATCACATGGCTGGCGACTAAGTGGCCCACACACATGGCTTGACATTGAAACCAACTGAACTGTTTTACAGTATACGGGATCAAACAACTAGTTAATATAACCACCTAGCAAAAACGGATATGGGCATTGACAAGAAAAAAAATGTTGGTGAAGCATAGTGGCATGCCTGCGTAGCAGCACCACTCACCCTTACAAATGCAGTATATGCCATGTCGTATTTTGTGGTAATACCTAAAATGCTTATAATTTCATTTTTTAATTTCATTTTCATAATTCCATGCCAGAAGGCACCAACTTTTTGTTGAGCAATTGCATAGCTGCACCCAGTAAATCAGCTGATTGACCATTGTTAACAGCCAATTAAAATTCCCCTGCGTCTTTCTTGGCAGTCATGCAATGTGTGTGGTTCAATAAGAGTAATACATCACACTCAATTGTAAGTGGAGCCTCAAAAGCTGTTTGAGGTTTGCAATTTTTGTATTACAGCGTATTGATGATCGTATGGGGCTCAATTGCTTCACGTAAGGCCCAAATGAAGAGTCAGAGATTGTAAATTTTCTGTGATGGTCCACTTATAGTGTGCATGGGCCTGAGATTTGAGCCAAAGTGATGCGCATCATGATGACAGTTGTATGTAATAACATGTAATAACAAGGGACTGAAATGCAGCAAGAAAATGTTTTTCATTTCTCTGATATTGCCATGTAATTCAATACAAAACAACGAACAATGCTTGTGATTTTACTAAGCGTAGTCTTTTACAGATTGAATTAAGCAGCGGATCAGCACTTTTTTTTCACATGATTTGTGTCAAAGGTGAGATAGAGATCCCATAACTATTGGTCTTTGCACCAGGAGTAGCAATTCAGACCAAAGAAAACAATGTGACTGCCATTCCTGTGACTTACATGTGTCCACCTTGTCTGTGAATTGTGACAATTACCTGCTGGAGGTTTTCAGAATCCTTCTCTAACTGTCAGTACGACAGAGGCTAACGACACAGTGATCTTCAGACCATCCACAGCCAGATCTATGAATGAAAGCTGATCCATGTATATATAAGTACTCTACAGTAGTTTCCAACAGGAATTCAGGACAGTGGGGTTATTTAAGAGATATTTTCACACATCTCTGTAAGAAGACAGTCCTATGGTTGATATAGTTAATACATGGGCAGCGTCATAATTTCAAAGAGCTGACGGATACAAAAGGAAAAAGCAGGGTGAAGGATGCTCACCTTTGGCCAACCAACAAAATTTACCAGAATATTCACATGGAAAAACTATATGGTGAAAACCCCCCAAACTATGTAGTAGCATCACCCAAACATGAGAAGAGAAAAACACCTCAATCGATGAAAGTACATTTTATGTATGTACATGTTTATGTTTGTTAAAGTAATTATAAGTGCCTTGCATGCTGGGTCCGAGAGGACAGTAATTTCATCTGTGCTGTATGTCATGCATATTAACATATTTGACAATAAAGCTGACTTTGACTTTGATTTTGATTTGCCCACATATTCAAGCTGTTACATCAAAGGGATTCATTGATGTCACTAAACATGAGGAGTGCGCGGCTTGAGAGAGGAGATGTTGGTGATCCTTTCCTCAAAGGGTGCCGAGATGCTCCTGATGGGCCCCACACTGGAGAAGCCAGAATGCACTTTAAACAGAATTTGTAATGCCAGGCAGGCGGCTGGGTAGGTGGTGAATTAGCTGGGCTGGGATAGAGACAGCCATTGACGCTATCTTTTACTTTTCACTGAGACCCACAAGGGAAGGATATAGACCAGCACTGACACCATTTCCAGTCGATCTGCACGAATCCTGTGTGGTAGCAAGGAACGGGCAAGTCAACATGTTCTCAGAAAACCCAGACAGACAGGTTGAGCATCAAGCCACAGAGGTAAGGCATTATTCAGGTGTTACCTGACATGGCATCTGCTGCTCTGACAATTGTTCAGCGAGCACTTTTATGCATTTTGGCAGCATGTAAATTGCTAATTAAATTACCACAACTATTTGATTTAAGCCTACACAGTTTTGCTCTAAGTAAACTTAGAGGACTCTTGATGAGACAGGCATTTGTAATGTGAGGGAAATAACTGAGATACGAGTTGAGGACAATAGGTATGAAACGATCAATACCTCTGAAGTGGAAATCCCCTGAGGTTCCAAAATTTACCGAAATTTGCAGGAACACTGCCCCCCTGAAGCATCATTTCGCGATCCAATCTATGGTCAAGCTTGCCATCACGTGGGAAGTCATTATACGGCATGAGACCTTAACATGCCTCACACTTTGTTGTTTTGGGTTTTTTTAATGAACATTTGTGGACGTTTTCTGACAAGCAACTTGAAGGGTTTTAAAAAGAGAGCATGAGAGGAGAAGAATGTACAATATATTGGAACTTTTACAAAGCGGACCCATTCAAAACTTTGCATGCACAATCAAAGATATAATTAATGTAATCTCTGTTTTAATTGCGTTGAAGGGGGTTTTACTTCATTTTGCACTTATTGTAAGAAGGCTAATTATGTATTTGTCATTACAGTGTTTTGCATGTTTATGCACAGATCACAACACTGGTTAATTTATTTTTACAATTGTATTGCTGATGGGATTACCCCCACATTCCAAAAACACGAACATTAGATCAACTGAGTTCTCTAAACTACCCAAAGTAATGGATGTGAATGTTAATGGATGTGTGTCTTTTTGTGCCCTGAGATTGACAGGATGCCGGTCATCAGGTGGGGGAGGCCCCAGCTCACCCGCGACCCGAAGGAGGACAAAATGGTTGGATAAACGGAAGAGAGTAGTTAATAGAATAGTAAGTCTTTAAGACCAGCAATGACATTTTTGTGGTCTTTGCTAATCGGCTTCGAATGAATCAGTGTCACAAAACTGATGATGGTGTTTGCCTTTGAAGGGAAAATCTATTAAAAACTATATCGCCAGTCAAAAACTGTGTCTCTGTTGACACAGTGCCTGTGGGGGTTGTTAGAATATGAGCGCTGCACACTGTTGCCTCTGTTGCAACGTATCCACAGGGCTTCACCTGAACACGCCATCACCACCTCCTCTAACCCTCGCAGACTTAACACACACAAACGTGCTCCACGCATGAGTGCACGAAAACACACACACACATCCACGTACCAGTGAATAGAGTATGCAACCTGATGAAAAGACACCTCCACACGAACAGCATTTGCTTATGTAGGGAGAGGCCCTTTTATTCATCAAGACAATGTCTGTGTTGACTTTTCTTTGTCTGATTTAAGCGGCAAACGCAACAGAAAGCTCGAGCGGAGGGTGGAGGTAGAGGGGGGGGAGAAGTCACAGGCATGCAATTGTAGCCTCTGACATGTTCAGACTTACACAAGCTCTCCATTCATATCTCAATCTCCCACAAAATTCAATTCTACAATCATGCCCATGAGTTTGTATGGTTGATGAAGATATATTTGAGAGGCTAACCTCGTTCTCGCTTACTCGTAACATCTCACACACAAGAGGCATTTCACTCTCTAGTGGCAATGATGATGATGATACTTGCGGATTTGTTTCAAAGTTGCTGATCGGGCTGTCAGACGTGGCCGTAGAGCAGATTCAGCCATTAAATCTGGCACCGCTCTGTCACAACTGGAACAATGAGGTGACGATCACGTCAGTGGATTGACAAACAACAAGCTGGATTTAGACTTGGTGGGACAAACCTCCGCCCCTCAACAGGCAGGCGTCTGGTGGAACATCTCTGCAAACATAAAACCTCCTCCTCAGCCCTCTCTGGATTACAACGGAATGTCAGCTCGGAAGAGGCTTTAAATCAGTTATGCTTGGCCCTCAGGGGAAGTCTGGGCTGATCCCATGTAGCCCGTCTCTCATTGCTCATGATGAGATTTGCCACATCCAAATTCGAAAGCTCCACACCCAAGACAATCACTGCCTGGTTACTCAGTTAGTTTGATGATACTGAGGAAATATGTCGTAAAGTAGAAGTATGCCGCATTAAAAAAGATCACACCCATAGTTTGTATCTAAAATGATATCAACAAATACACGCAGGCTCCACTAAAAACAAAAACAAGCCAAGGTGCATTGTTGTACATGTAACCACAAAAAATGTTTGATTACCCTTTACACCGATTAAATGTCAGCTCTTGCCAGGCAAACAAAAGCAGAAGATCATGTTACCTGCTTTTAATCACATGATCTCTTTGCAACTTGAGCGTGTCTCATGTTGCACAAACATAGAAAAAAAAGACAACTGCATATAAAACAAACTTGTCTGGCCCAAAGCAACATGGCACAATAAATAAACAATGCCCAGGCCAGTGGATTGTTTGTCTCGTAAGGGCTCGAGGGATGACAGCACATTTCAGTGTACCCTTGGGGCAAATCTTATCTCACGAGACATTCTGTGTTTTCTACAAGCATTTCTGTGATGAATCTAACTGTAAAGACCGAAAGATAAACTCGCGCCTAAACGTCAAAGCATGCTGTTAGGAAAATGATTGTATGGCACTTCAGGCAAATGTAAGAACAAACTGAACCCTGAGGTTTATGAGGAACAACCAGTCAACAATTGCAATACTCAGTGTGAAACAACTGTACAACGCAAAGACCTCAAGATCGCTCCAAAGTATGCCATCTTTTGTCTCCTTGCTTTTTTCTGCTATGGTGACGACAAACACAGTCAGCTAGCTCTGCCCCGTTGACCTCATTCTTTTTTTCTCATTTTGGGGGATATCAGTGTTTCACTATTTTTTTCCATTTTAAACAGCTGTAATTTTGGTGAAAACAATCAAAGTTACAGTGGCCAATGCGATAATCTAAGCATGTGAAAATATATGGGCATTGACATTGACTATTTTGGCCTTAAGAAACAATATATATGAGCTACAAGTTGTCTTGTATGGTCCGATGAGAGCAGAGTGGCCATTTAGTTAATGAGCCCCAATGGAGACCTCCAATGAAGCCATCAAGACTATTCAGAATAACAATGGTCAACTAACGCCTTTCTAATTGAATGGAAGGTAGAGGGTGGTGAGGGGAGAGGGCCCGCAACAGTGAAAAGACGACAGAAAAAAGATGGAAGGGGGTTCTTTTCAGTCCGATGCTTACAGGCCATAACGAAAGTACTTGTTTTTTAGGGGGGACAACAACAATATTCTGAGAAAACAGTTCTCCAACATGAAACTTTTTTATATGAAACTACAGCTTACATAAACGTGAACTGAATAGAATTCAAAAATTATTGTTGGTGAATCTTATTTTACATTAACATTCACCCAATATTGTGCTGCACATAACACTAACTATAACAACAAAAGAAAACTATTCTTTGAACTAAAACTTCTGTCACCACACAGAATGGCATATTAAACAAGAAACTGCAAGCGTTCCGTCAACACTTTAAATTTGACTCAGCAAAACTTTGTCAGTGAAAATCAACTGTCACAGACACGACACTGTAATCCCATCTACACATGTCAAAGCATGGTAGTACACAGTTGTGAATATTGGGTGGGACTTCAGCAACTACTTCTTCAAATTGCACACTATGAAACGGAACGTTGATGGGTAGCACCATGCGCCAAAAACACCGCAACCATGAAAGACAATTACACACACAGCCAAAGTAAATATAAAAAAACACTAAGTTTCCACAGGGTGTTTTGCATTAAAATAATTTTGAATAAATCGATCATTTGCATGGTCAAATAAAGCTCTAGCAACAGAGAGTTCATTTTAATCACCCTCATAAGGACAAAGAAGCAGCTCCTCAGGAGGCCATTCTGAGGAAATATGGTGGTCTGGCAGTGCTCGTGAAATTTATAGACGAGGCCAAAGTTTGTGAGGAGTGTGGGAGACTGCAGGAAATCGTATTAGAGATTAGCATAGGATATGGAAACTTACCGTTCTTGCACTGGGAGAAAGAGAGCCATTGGATAAGTATGGATTGGTGAGGTCTGGGATCATGAGAAAGGGGTAGCCAGGGTAGTGGGGGCTCTTAAAGAGACCTCCATCGTGCTGTCTTCTCAGTGCTGCAAATATGCAGAAAGGTTAGTCAACTCATGGAAAATTGATTGTGAGTCCAAATCGGATGTTTTTGCCTTTCTTACCTTCAGTAAAGTAGTCTCTTGCTTTCTCATAACTTTCTGAGTCAGCTCTGGTTTGGGGACGCCTCTCTGCTTGCTGACAGTGGGCATGTGCACATACAAACTTGTTAAAACTTTTCAACAAATTCAAATAAGGCACAAAGACACGTATGGGGGTACTTGGATTTGATTCTTACCTCCGAGTCTGACGAGCTACTGTTGTTTTCCGACTCGTTTACGAGCGAAGATTTCACGTCATCCAAATCTCTTTCCGCCGAGACGTTTTCGGAAATCTTTTCCTCCTGCTCCCCTTCGTCTTTAAAAGATATCATTTCATCGTTTGCCCCCAAATCATCCCCGCCGCCTCCGTTCAGCTGAGGCATTTTTGCACACCAGTGAAATGGATCGACAAGAGGGGAAGAAAGAAAAACCTGTATGCAGCCTTTAGAACAAACCACTTGTAATCAGATCTTCCAAACGGCTCAGTGGAAAGACACAACTAGCTACAAGAAAGTGTTCATTTTTCATCATCTGGGCGTGCTGGTGCTGTCCATGGCAATAATAATCCACGGCTTTTGCAACAATTTGCCAAAGTTCGTCTCCTTGGTTGAAGCGCGTGTGTTCCCTGAGCGTGCGTCCACACTGGGGGACGTCCTCATGCAGAGACCCCCGGGGCCACAAAAACTACTGCAGTCCAACCAGTGAGAGGTTACTCAATGCACTAAAGATCCATGCGTGAGGAAACAATGGCTACCCCCTCGACTCCCAAAAAAAACGAGAATAAGTGGCGACTTGCCTCCAAAAGTTTGAGTAAACGTGTGGCGATTTCCCCCCGAAAAGAAACAATGGTCAAATGGGTTGTTTAAAACGAATGTAAACACAGTCAAATAAAATAAAGTAGTGTATGTTTATCCGGACGCCGTTCCTCTTTCGCTCCACATCGCAGCCCGAGAATGTGCCCTGATAACAAGTTGGCTGCTCAAGTGGAAGAGCGCAGCCCAAACGCGCGTATAGAGGAGGAGTTTATACTCTGAAAACCGACACTTCTTCGTTCAGCAAAGCTTCTATTCGTAACCCACAATACATCAACTCACACAATTAAGACGCACAACTTTTGATCTTTTCATACTTCGTTGCGTGTGGCAAATATTCATAGTCACGCTGGACAATTAGGTACAATAACGCAATCTAAAATGATAGCCACTGAAAGTTCCATTGTAAAACAATTGAAGGTTAATAGTAAAATAAACAAAGAAATGAACAAAAAGGTTATTACGTGTATTTCGTCAGCTGTATAAATAAGATGTGCTAGATGAATTTAATTTCATTATTGGCTGTTGATTACAATTAGGCCCTGGCAGAGGGCAATCATTGTGTGAATTCAGACATTTTTTTTCTCCAAAAACATGATAAGTGTTAAAAGACAATTACTTTAAACATGCAAAAACTCTGAGCTATGTAGTAATCAGTTGTGGAGCTATAGCAATAAACTGTATTTCACAATTTCAGTTTCCCTGTTTTTGAAGTGGTGGGGGCATGGCTAGAACGGGGCACGATGTTACACTTGGGCCATAGTTTTTACCCCCGCCCCCACCCACCCATTTGTCCCACATAAGAACTTGAGCTCTTTTGTACAAATGAGCAATTATCCTGTGCAATTGCATGAACTTAGATAGCTTGCTATACCTAAACCGCCAAATTGTGCTTGCATTCAGAAAGTCTGCTGATGTGGCCGCTTCAAAGTGTCTCGTTGTTGGCCAGAAGTGTGAGCACATAACAAAAAAAAGACAAGGAAAAAAAGCAGCCATGCTATGCGATGAGGCCCGCGTACAAACACTTCCTAAAAGATCCAGATTCCTTGCGCATTGAGCAAGCCCGTGTGAAGAATCCAAATCAATGGGGGTTCAACAAGAGATCATCGATTTTTCCATTTTTATACTATATTTTTATACTTGCACTATGTACAGTTCTTTTTAATGAAACAGTTTTGCGTAGTTATAAATGTCAGTCATCTGACATTTCTATTATGCATAGAAACCACTCCACTCCACTGTGAGACTAATAAAGGCAAATCCAATCCAATCCAATACTTTGTTTTTGTTTTCACATCTCCCCCTTTCAATTTTGCTGCTGTCGATTTGCAAATTTCTCCATTGTGAGACTACAGTATTAAAGGATTTTTTATTCTGATTCTGATTATTCCATCTATCTATCCATCCATGAATCCATGAATCCATCCATCTATCCATCCATCCATGCATCCATTTTTTCATTCATCCATCCATTTTTTCATCCATCCATCCATCCATCCATCCATTCATCCATCCATTGATCCAGCCAGCCATCCATTCATCCATTGTGCCCACTTCCTTCTTCATAACGTTTGGTGTTTAACTTTTACTGCTAAGTGAATTTCAATAACTCAGTCCCAAAAAATATAGCAGTGCGACGCAACTGTGTGGCTTGAGCCAGCAGACTACTCGTCATGAGCATGCATGATGTCATGTGCGCACACAGACAATTGGTCCTGCCCTCTTTTCCTCAGTTTCTGATTGTTTTGTGGTTTTGTCACATTGGGGTAAGTTAAGACATAATAATCAAAAATTCAATTTGAGGCATTAAATGAGCTCAGAAAATGATGAATTTTAACTAAAATAATTTAAATTATTTTCCACTGTCAGGTACTACAGTTATAACACATTGGTGAAAAGGTGTTTGTTTTTAACACTGCACAATCTATCTTCACCATGTCTGACTTCAACTTAAGACACACTATGGTATTCAGTTAATTCAATAATAAATATGTTCAAATATCAGGGTGTTTTATTTTCTAAATGAATACAAATGTAAGGAATATTTTTCATTGCAAATATCAAGGAAAAGTCCCATTTGTTCATCTGAATGCCATCATAGTTTGCCATGCGCGTCTCATAAACGTGGTGTTTTAAAGGGTCACAAAATCATAGAAACATGTCACAGTATAACCCAACACTGTGCCATGTGTAGTTGAAAAGAGGTTTTCTGACTAAGGTATACCTGCATTTCAAATAGCTAATTAGTGAGCATGCATGCCTCAGACAAATTGAACAATTAAACTAAGTCATTCTCTGGTGTTAAAATATGTTTCTAGAAAGTGCCACGAACATCGCCAACAGTGTGTCTTCTTTATTCTTCTGTCAGTGTAATCATTATTGAAATGGCAAAATGATACAGTGTATGCTTTATTATTGAATTTTAAAATGAACCAAACTTCAACAGCAACCTATCCATGATTTCAAACTTTACGATGCCTACTGGATTTCATCTCAAGTGACTGACATGTCTTGAGTAGTGAGGGTGTCATAATTACATGGTATCACAATTGCACAGGCTGTAAAACAATAATCTGGCGGAGATACTAGTATGAGCACCTGGGATCAGTATGTTGGTGGTGCAAGTTAAGGCGGAGTGAGGCAAGCTTGAGACCATCCTGGGCCTCCTCTGAGAGTCTGCCTCTTGTTTTCTTTCACAGGCCACATTGTTCATTTGAGGAACCGGACTGGAGGGCCAATGTTGCAATCATGGAAGAAGGGAAGTGGTTAGAATTATTTTATTTATTTATTTTTGTCCTGTGGAGTAACCTGCATAAATCTGAATTGTGGCACAGTGATGTGTTTATAAATGTGGGCGAAAACATTGGTCCAGTTGGCATTATGTTTTCCTTCTCCTGACTTACTTCAACCTTTACCTTCTCTACTATAAATGATAAATGAAAAAAGATGTGATTGTTGTGCAGGACTGTGTCAGCCATCTGAGGGCTGACTGACAATTGAAAGTCTCCAAGGGCCTCATTAGATCCAATTTCCCCTTGGGTGTGGGTTTGCATGGAACTGATTTCTTTAGAAAGCAACCTAAAGTTGACTGCGTCAATGAAAATTGCATAGATGGTCACAGTTTGATTTTTAGCATTACTACATGTTTGCACCACTCCATAGGTGACATATCTATATCGGCTAACATATCTTTGTTTTTATGACATCGTATGCTGTGACGCCAATCGAAGGTGTTCTATCTTATGCCCACTCAAAATCTTACATTGTTTCACGCTGCCATTTTGTATGTTCATCAACTAAAATTATAACCACATAAAGGAGGAAAGAGATTTTTGAAGAAAGAAATTGCAGACCATGGGCATGATAGACGAGCCTATATGCAAATATCAAAACAAGTTGACATTGAGAAATGATTAAAGCATATATCTCAAGTTGATGAATAGGGATACAGTATCACATCCACTTATGTATGATATCTCCGCCACTTAAGACATGTAGACCGTCTGACCCCCGTCATTCACAGGTCACAGTGTTGTAGCACAGTGAGACATAACACACTCGCGAGAAATACACAAATCTTAGATGAGCTTCTTAATTCTGACACAATGTGGTTGCTGGAAAGTATATTATTGTAAAAGGAAAACAAATAGGGCTCTTTAGACATCTCAGTTTTAATGAGAGTGCCAAAGAGTTGAAACAGGTCGGTTTACATCTTCATTTACATGACAATAGCTTTTTGCAGCCTGAAAACGCAATCATTCAAAAACAGGTCGACTGGATGCTTTTTGACACACCTTACCTAAAATCAGAAAAGGTCTGTGGAAATGGTGAAGTGCCATGTTCAGTGTACAGTCTGGGACTCTGCAAATATATCTCAGCCTGCAAGAAGGCGCGGGTCCCCCTTTTGGTTTGCCAACTCGAAATCTGATTGGTTAAAGACAGTTTCATTGACACATTGGATGCAACAGGGCCTGCAGAACTGATTGCAAAGGCATCCAGGTGGATTTTTGACACTGGTAACAAACGATGGCTGAAATGTGATTAGTTAAATGCTTAAATATGAAAACACACATCTGGAAGCAGCACAATAAGGGAAAAGCAATGAAAGGAAGCTGAAAGATAATTTGGAATTATTTAATAAGAATTCTTGGACAAAATATAATTAACATCAATCTATGATTCTGATTCTGATTTTTAGGCCAGGTGAGAAGGCTTTGCTGGCCTTGACGGTCTGACACTGCAATCTAGATAGAGTGATCAGACTTGATCATTTATACACAGGGGAAAAGTTTCTATGAAGTAAATGGCCTAAATAAAATTGGAAAATACCCCTTTTTTGTCTGTTGTTTGTTTGATAGCAAATGCCCTCACTCAAGGACAAATTCCTCGATTTGATGTGTACCAATTTAATGAATTCACAGAGGTTCGCAGAAATTGGTTATGTAATTTAGATTAGATAATCTCTGTGTTAACTAAACAACCTGAAATCAATGATGCTTAAATATATCTTCACCTTTGGACTTGTGAGGAGTAAATAAAAGAAAATATTTGTGATACAACACTTAAGATGGTTATTCACAGTAGCATCAAACCAGCTGCAACGGAGGCTGAAGGGGTGGGGTAGTAGGGAAAAATAGTTTGGTAAATGTTGGTTGAAGATATTAACATTTTAGCTTCAGTCTATGCCTCCTCATATTTACTCAAACATTATCTTCCATCTGAAACTGTCTTTTTCAAACGGGCTTGATTTTAACAACGAGATGATGAGGGGCCAGGAGAGATTTGAACAGGGACAATCTTCGCCCGAGGGCAAATCAACCAGTGGCCAGAAAATGTATTCACAGGATGTTGTCCTGGCATCAGTCTTTCTTTGAAGTTGCTCACTCTGCCCTGGTATGTCATACATGAGCAGTTCATTCTCCTCTTGTATTTTACTGAGTGTGAAAAGGCTGCAAATACTGATCTGTGTTCGACTTGGTATTTGTGGAGTTCCACTTGTGCATGTGTGTGTGTGTGTGTGTGTGTGCGTGTGCGTGTGTGTGTGTGTGTGTGTGTGTGTGTGTGTGTGTGTGTGTGTGTGTGTGTGTGTGTGTGTGTGTGTGTGTGTGTGTGTGTGCGCACATGCTTGTGTGTGCACGCCTGTGTGTGTGTGTGTGTGTGTGTGTGTGTGTGTGTGTGTGTGTGTGTGTGTGTACTGTCATGTTAGTGAAAGAAAGCAGCAGAGCGTGGAGAGAAAAAGAGGGGGTCAAGATGATGTGAGCCAATCTGCACTTCCTCTGAGAATTCAAGGTCATCCTTCATGTTATGCCAACCATTGGCCAGTCACGTTCCAATCAAAGTGGTGCTTTAATTCAGGCGAAATTTCAATCCCGTCATGTTTTCACCGCAGTCTCACTCGAGGAGTTCTCTTCTCATCTGCTTCAGCTCATCCTACATGTTTTGCCAAGTCAAAGCCAGTGGGAAAAGCTTTCTAATGATACTTGTATCTTGTACTGGGAGTACAGTTGTGCAGTTCTGCTCGATGAATGAACATTGTCAGCATGATGGGGCTCCGGGCATGCTTGACTTAGTCTAACAAATCATTGAACACCAATAGGTCTAATTTACATATATACAAATGACAATCATGTTTCAATATTGGTTATTCCCACAGGTACAGTAGCTACAGCCGCACTGAAATAAAAGTATTCAGTGAAATTTTGTCAAATGGTTGCCCGGAATAAAACCGTTTACATTCAATATATTTTTTACACCAATCATTTTTTTAATGCATGTAAATCCAGATGATACTATTGTGTGCAGCCACTTGAGAAAATTAACTTCACAATTTGTTTAATGTGCCTTCACAGGGAAGCTGGAGGTATCAGAGATGAAGATGATGAGGTTTTCTTTGGGAGTGACCTGGTTGGATAGCCTTGTACTGCCAGGCAGGAGAACAAACGGAAGGCCTAAAATCGTTTTTTGTATGGTGTCAAAGATGACGTGAAGATAGCTGGTGTGAGGGAAGAAGATGCACAAAACAAGGTGAGATGGAGGACACTGATTCGCTGTGGCGACCCCTGATGGGAAAAGCGAAAGGAAAAGATGAAGAATTGTTTAATGTGCCTTCTCATTAAATGTTTCCCTCCCATTGTGTTTGCCACGACCGTTCATGAAATAAGAATAACTCCCAGACTGTGTCTGTTACCTTTCACATTCATGGCCACAGCATTTGGTTACAAGTGCAAAAAAATATCAGCATACAGTACTGTAGTCAGTTAAATGGGAGTTGAAAATGAAGCAAATATTTAATCATAATAAGATAAGAGTAATTTCTCCCAACAAATCAGTGAAAAAAATATCTCAATGACCAAGAAAATATTAACAGAAAAATAATTAGAATAAAAACAAACTAGAATCTGATTTAGTCATTGTAAATGTGCTTCCATTCCAAACAGAGGACGCTGGTTCTTTGTACTGATGGTTAATAATTTAATGTGATTTCACTTGCATGCTGAATCACCAACGACACCACCACCGTAGAACTACAAACAAGTATAAAAATATAGCTATTATTTACACAAACATTTGGACTTTACATCAATGAAATAAAACATATGCAATAAAATTGTACAAACCACTTTGCCTGATTCCTGTCCGAAATAGAAGTCTTGGACTTTGTCCTTTTTTATCTTTTTCTTGCTAAACAGTACAGCGACAAAAGATGCCCATTCTCGCCGTCTTCTCAGTAAGATGAAACTTAAATAACGAAGAGCGGAAAGTAAACTGTACCGGAAGTGACAACAACCCAACGTAATGTCAAGAAAATAAAGCACAGCCATCTGCTGGTCAACTATGGGATAGCAGTCATAAACAAATGTATCAGCTCCAGTTACACTCCCACCAATCACACAGTGATTCTTGAACCCTTTACAATATATATTTTTTAACAAAGGAAAACAAAAAGACGGCAGCGCATTCTCTACCCCGCGTCTAGCAATAGAACTGTTTTGTGTCTAGCCCTCTCTACATAACGTGGCTGAAATGTGCTTATGCCTTTGTTGTCTAACGTTGTGTCATTGACAAAGGTTTAACTCTTTTAACTCTATTGTTTTGCAATTGTTTGATGTGTCTCTCGGTATCTTGCTCCTTTAAATCCGGTTTCTGAACTTCCTTGGCATGTTGCTTGATGAGACTCTCCATTTTTAGAGCTTTGTCAACTTCTTGAGGACGGGTCTTGTCTTGTTTCTCTTTTCTCTGTGGTTTCTCTTGTAGTTTTTCAGCATTTTCTTTGAGTGATTCCACAGACCTTTGTTCTTTGGAAGGTTTGCTCAACTTAACATTGTCCCACTTTACCTTCTCTTCTATCTCTTTCTGTACTGATTCTTGGACTCTCTTCACTCCCTTTTTAGGTTTCTTAACAACCTTTTCTTTGTTATACATTACTTTGAGTTCTGCCTCCGTTTTCTTGACTTCTTTCTTTTCCTTCAGATGTTTCTTGGGTTCTTGAAAAGGTTCTTTGATCTCCCTGTCTTGTTTTTGTGGTTTCCTGACTTGCTTTGAAGATACTTTGGCCTCTGTGTCTTCCTTTTGAAGTTTCTGAACCTTCTACTTTTGAGAAGGTTCTTTGAGCTCTTTCTCATCTTCAAGAACTTTCTTAGCTTCTTCAAAATGGTCTTTCTCTTCTTTCAAGACTTTCTTGCCCACCTTATGTTTTCCAGTTGGTTCTCCAGACATTTCATCGGCTCGATGCTCTACGTGTGGCCAAGATCTTGCTGTTTAACTAGTGGGCATATGAGATCTGTTCGTTGGAATGTATTCCTGAGTGGAGCTTACCGGTAGCTTGCTCTTGGTTTGAGACTTGATACCTCTCACTTGTAGAGCTGTCACCTGGGCTTCTGCTGCTCTGAGCTTTTTGAGTTCCTCTATAACGGTTAGAGTCTCAACCGTTCAACTTCTCTCCTTTTCTCCCCTAGCTTTGTTTTCCTATCAGCACTTTTTGCAATGAACAGAGTTCTTTTCTTAGCATTCTCTGCTTCGTTTTCATCTCTCCGTGTTACATCTGGTAGCTCCAGTCTTCAGATTTCTTGTTCTTGTTCACTAATTTCTTTCATGACTCTGAGAGCTTCTCTTGATGCTGCTGCTTATGCTGCAGCTTGTCTTGCGTCTTGGGATACGTATGAAGACTGCTTAGAGTACATGGTGTGTGCAGCTATTATTTACACAAACATTTGGACTTTACATCTATGAAATAAAACATATGCAATAAAATCCTACAAACCACTTTGCCCACTTTCTGTCCGAAATAGAAGTTTTGGTCATTGTCATTTTTTATCTTTTTCTTGCTAAACAGTACAGCGATAAAGGATGTCCATTCTCGCGGTCTTCTCAGTAAAATGAAACTCAAATGACAACTGACACCGCCCAACAAGTTGTGTCCATAATTTGTAAAATCGCTTCAAATGACTTCTACTGAGCGTATATTACAAAGATTTCACCGCATATAGCTATATTTTACGTTTTAAGACTCGCGCTGAATATTCCGGAAGTCTTGTTTTTGAGTTGGTGACGATTCCTGACGTCACGTCACGGAAGGAACGCTCCTGACCGAAAAAGGACATACTGTAGCAGTCCTTTCATCATGTCAATGGAATTTGCGGTACCTACATAGAGTCTTCCTTTGCGGCGGGACTCATTCGACCTTCGCACTCTCCGCTCGGCGCAGGCTTCTTCTTTATCGTAAAGAAAGACAGATCCCTGCGCCCATGTGTCGACTATTGTGGTCTGAACGACATCACCATCCGCAACAAATACCCACTCCCCCTCAGGTACTCAGCCTTCGCGCCTCTCCAATCGGCGACCATTTTTTCTAAATTGGACTTATGTAGTGCATACCATCTAGTCCGCATCCGAGAGGGGGACGAGTGGAAAACCGCATTCAAAACGCCCTTGGGGCATTTTGAGTAGTTGGTGATGCCGTTCGGAATCACCAACGCGGCCGCCGTATTCCAAAACCTCATTAATGATGTGCTCAGGGACTTTCTCAACGTCTTTGTATTCGTTTACTTAGATGACATTCTCATTTTCTCCAAATCAGCAGAAGAACACCGGCAGCACGTCCGACGGGTCCTGGCGCGGCTCCTGCAAAACCGGCTCTACGTGAAGGCAGAGATGTGCGAGTTCCATGTCCGCTCTCTGTCTTTTCTAGGGTTCGTCGTGGAGCAGGGGCAGCTTTGGGCCGATCCCACCAAAACTAAAGCGGTGGTGGAATGGCCAACCCCGAAGACGCGCAAACAACTCCAGCGATTCTTGGGGTTTGCCAATTTCTACCGCCGCTTTATCCGCGATTATAGTCAGAAGGCACTCCCCCTCACTAACCTCACATCCCCCAAGGTCCTGTTCAGGTGGAGACCCGACGCAGAGGGCGCAGTTCAACCGCCTCCGCCAAGCCTTCTCCAACACTCTGGTCTTGCATCACGCTGACCCGGACCTTGCCTTCGCAGTCGAGGTCGACGCATCCGAGTCCGGAGTGGGAGCTGTCCTATCACAGCGCTCCCCGATCGACCAGAAGCTCCACCCAAGCGCCTTCTTCTCCCGCCGGCTCAGCCCCGCGGAGACCAACTATGACGTGGGGAACCGAGAACTGCTGGCGGTCATGCTGGCTCTACAGGAGTGGAGACACTGGCTTGAGGGGAGCAAACACCCCTTCACCGTATTTACGCACCATAAAAACCTGGCCGCCATCCGGTCCGCCAAGAGACTTAACTCGCGGCAGGCCCGATGGGTGCTATTTCTCACTGGATTCAACTTTACTCTCACCTACTGCCCAGGGTCGCAGAACACCAAGCCTGACGCCCTTTCGCGCATCCACGAGCCGGCAGAGAAGGAGGAGGTCATCGCCAACATCCTGTTGGCGCAACACACCCTGGGTGCCCTGCGGTGGGAGGTTGAGAGGAAAGTACAGGAAGCTCTGGGGGGTAACCCTAGCCCCAAGGGTTGCCCGGTGGATCGCCTGTTCGTCCCCCCCGACCTACGTACAGAGGTGCTACTCTGGGGACACGCCTCCAGGGTTGCTTGTCACCCGCGGGTCAACAGGATGATCCAGCTCATCGCCCAGCGGTTGGCCGGAATACAGGAAGGACGTCGCGGAGTTCGTGAAGGCGTGCCCCACCTGTGCTCGTGGGAAGGCCTCCCACCAATCCCCGGCGGGACTCCTCCAGCCGCTACCGGTGCCCTCCCGACCCTGGTCCCACATCTCCGTCGACTTCGTGACAGGTCTCCCCCCGTCCCGTGGCAAGACGGTCGTTCTCACCGTTGTGGACCGCTTCTGCAATTCCGCCCACTTCGTCCCGTTAACCAAGTTGCCGTCCGCCATCGAAACGGCTCAACTCCTGGTTAACCACGTCGTCCGTCTCCATGGGATTCCGGCGGACATCGTTTCGGACCGGGGACCGCAGTTCGTGTCCAAGGTATGGAAACGTTTCTGTCGGTTCCTTGGAGCTTCGGCGAGCCTGTCGTCTGGATACCATCCCCCAGACCAACGGCCAGACGGAGAGAAAGAACCAGGACCTGGAGGCCTTGAGTGGAGTACGCCCACAACACCCTGGTCTCCACGGCCACAGGTCGGTCCCCGTTCATGTCCACCTGTGGTTATCAGCCGCCTCTGTTCCCCACCCAGGAGGGCCAGGTGGAGGTCCCGTCCATCGAACACCGCCTGAGACGGGCCCATCGAGTGTGGAAGGAGACAAGGGCCGCCCTGTCGCGCACGGCTTCCCGGAACCAACTAGTTGCGGACCGTCGTCGTTGACAGGCGCCCAACTACCAGGTCGAGCAGGAGGTGTGGCTGTCCACGAGGGACCTCTGGTTGGCTGGGACCTTGGCCAAACTGGGTCCACGGTTCACGGGGCCTTCCCCATCGAGGCCATCCTCAGCCCGGTCTCGGCTGCCACTCACGATGAGGATCCACCCGGTCTTCCACATCTCCCTCCTCAAGCCAGTGGAGACCAGCACCCTCGCCCCTACACCCGCCCCCCCACCCTCCCACGGATGGTGGACGACGGCCCGGTCTACACTGTGCGGGAGATACTGGACTCCAGGCGCATGGGCAGGGGAGTACAGTACCTGGTTGATTGGGAGGGCGATGGGCCAGAGGAGCGTCAGTGGGTCCCCCGTTCATGGATCCTCGACCCATCTCTCACTGGGCATTCCATTTGGCTCACCTCTCCAAACCGGGTGGGCCGCCAAGAGGTGTCCATTGAGGGGAGGGGCACTGTCACATCCTCATCGACGCCAGGAGCGTGCCCCTCCCCTCCTGTCTCCTCCTGACTCACGCACCTGTTCCCCATTTCCTTGATTGTGCCTTCTGGCTATAAAAGCCTCTCTTACCGTTCCATCACTGTCGGTGTAGTCCTGGAAGTCCGTCACCCTTCCGCGCGCAGGTCTGTTTATAGTCACCTACCTTCCTTGTTCTCGACATTCTGTTATGTTTGATGTTGCTCAGTAAAGACTCTTTATTTGAATCACTGTCTCCACCGTGTATTTCGGATCCGATCCCCACTAGCTTCCGGCGTCCCTCGAGTTTTGTCACCACTCCTCGAGCGGACGTGACAGAAACAAAAAAGTGGTGTCGGTTGTCCTTTAAATAACGAAGAGCGGAAAGTAAACCTGTACCGGAAGTGACAACAACCCAACGTAATGTCAAGAAAATAAAGCACAGCCATCTGCTGGTCAACTATGGGATAGCAGTCATAAACAAATGTATCAGCTGCAGTTACAGTAAGAGTGTATGTACTGTATCTATTTCAGTACCTCATTAGTGGTTTGACTTGTATTTCAAAGTGGAGTCAACGTGTTTATTAATGAGTTGCTGATGGTATTGATCCACTCACCTTATTTGCAGTGTGTGTCTTTCACTTGAAATCATCTCGGCTCTTGGACATAATTTTACAACGATAACAACAGCACCGCATCAAATTAATCAAATTTCTCCTTAAATCTGGAACATGCAAGACATTTACATGTATGGCGAATCCCAAAGTAAAGATCCAGTTAATACTGAGTAGAAATGAGTAGGCAGCAAATTTGATGCAGCATAAAAAACGATGCCAAAGCTATTAAAGATCCAGTTAATACTGAGTAGAAATGAGTAGGCAGCAAATTTGATGCAGCATAAAAAACGATGCCAAAGCCATTAATTGTCTATTGAGTGTAGATACGCTTTGACACCGATGTGATGACCTTTGATTTATTTGTTTCTCTGTCGCCATCGATTTGCTTCTGTTCCCTTCTCAACTAATGTTTTAATGCCAGTATTGATCAAATTCATACTGCCACATGAGAGGATATGGGTTTAGTTCAGCTACCCAAACTTGGTGTTATGTTAAGGCTGAATCATCAGCACTTGTGTTGTGGAAACACATTTTCCTCTTTTGCTTTGCCACATCAATCAATTCAAGACAATGAAAAATGATTCTAAATTACTAGCCAAACAATGACAATGCCCTTTAGGAGTGAACATAAATAGTCACTCATTTTCAATGTGCATCTTTTGGTGATCAGCAATATTCATTTTTTCTTGTTATTATATATTCTTTGCCAATAAAGTTCACTTCCTCAGTCATTCTACTACATCTTTCTGGGAGTGGCTCATGCAAGCATGAATCTTGCACACACGCACACACAAAAAAGAACCTCATATCCGTTCTAATCCATAGATAGGTTCCCTTTCCTGACTGGTATGGGCGTAAATGCCATTTAAGATTGTGTGAGGTTATGATTAGATGACAGTTTTTACTGCCTGTAGGGTGTAACTGAAACACTAAACACTGCAGAAGGGAGGAAATAAAAGAGTTTGTCTTGCTTTTCTCCTACTTTCTGGTGTAGTGTTGCATTCACAGGATACCTTTTCCAGATGGGTCCCAATTTCGAGACAAGGGAGCTCTTTCCCTCTGTTGGACAGTCAGCGGAAAGTAAAGATATGGATCGTGTGGAGTTTCTTACAATTCAGTGCCAGTTGCAGTTCCTAAATGTGTGAATGACCACTGTTTTCTTGAACTTTATCCTGCTTGTTTTTAGAAACCTCCAGCAGACAATATATTATTGCCTCAATAAAGTTATGTGGAAATTCTTCGTTAGCAGAAGCCACTTGGTATTATTTATGCAAGGGTATAAAATGTGAAGGGAAAGAAGACATCAAAAACATGGATGCAGTTGCCAAGTGGGGCTTATTCAGCCTCTTGACTGAAACACATGCTCATGTTTTCCAGTATTGTAAAGGAGGCTTTTAAGGAGTATTATTTTCTGACGACTTCAAAGCTGACCAAGAGCACTCTAGTCTGGTGCACTGGCTTCAAAATGTACTTACATTCTCCAAATGTGAAGGACAAGGCCTTCACAGGTGAGGGGATGCCATTGTGTTGTGGTATCGGTTTTCACAGAAAACTGATATCAGTACACCATAGACTTGCTTTCCCCTTTATTTTAATTACTGCACAATATCAATTACTGCACAATTCATTCAATGTGTGAATTATTTTCTGCTGTCTATTTGGAAATGTCTATTTTTTATGGCCAAAGTGGAAAAATAGCTCAGCCAAAACTATAAAAGGGTACCCCTGTGGACACTATTACACACGTACGGCAATTAAAGCACCGTAATTGACCCACACGCAGTGTGACTCAGACTCTCTCCAGATGCGGCATTCAAGTTTTTTTTGCGATGCAGGTTTTTATTGAATTCATCTATCCATTACAAGGTCACAGTCTTCAAGCGTCTGTGTTTTCTCAGCTGAGGATGCAGGGCTTCACATCCTCGGAAGACTGGAAATTCTTTCCCTTGATGTAAACCAAGTTGAAGTGTTAGCCTGTTGACTTCATTGCATAGCCTTGGCAGATTTTTATAAGCGTCGTGCAAATGAAATGGTTTGCATTACGTGTGAACTATACGTTCCACAGAGGCATGAACGGCTGGAGACAGCTGGAAGTAACTTGAAGCCCCCTCAGTCACTTATCAGCACTGGCATCCCTGCCATTTCCCATAGCCATCTCTAGGCCAAAAGAATCCAGACATTGCTTGCGTCTCTGTGGGCCCTGTGTGAAACTCGGCCTCGTTGATTGTTGCCTATATTAAGAGACATAATAGATATTTTTTGGTGCTTATATGCTTGCCTTTTGTCTGGGGGAGGGGAGAGGGCGAAAGTTGATGCAGTCACGGAGGGCGCCTGCACCTGCACTGCATGTCAGCAGAAGATTCTGGAGCACACACTTAAGTGGTGGTGGCTTTCACACCACTGGATTCCGAGAAGCTCCTTATTTTTCAAAGGCAACAATGACCATGCACTCTTCAAGCTCTTTGGCTTTGGCACATAGTCCGTGTGACCACAGGATCATCCTCTGACTGCGTCACCTACATTTGAGCTTATTGGGCTTCCCAATGTTCTCCTGTTTTCCTCCTCTCAAGTTTCCAGGATGCTTTTTGACTGTCTGTTTTACACATAGAGACAGGATCCCCCGTGGGGGTTGTTAGGGGGAGGTTATAGGAGGGGGGCGGGTGCCAGCGGGGTCAGAGAGAAACTGTCTGCCTATTTCCTTTCTCTGGCCTTGGGAAACTTTCTACCACAAGTCTTTAGCATATTTTTAGCTTGCTTGCTGTTTGTGTCCATGAAGCCACAGATGATAAAATGATTTCAAGTTCACTGGGATTTTTTCTTTTTCACACGAATTACATATTATTAGGGTTTTGGGTTCCTTTCTACATTTCAGTCTTGTCTTGTGTACAGACTGCCAGCTCAAAGTAAAGTATAGCCCCTGGAAGTCATCCTTTTTAAGTTCTTTTGCAAAAAATGCTCCTCCGACTGCCGCGCAAGACCCCACTCTTTCATATTCTAACTGCAGATTTCAATGTGTGTGTTCGTGTTTGTGTGTGTGCGTGTGCGTGTGTGTGTGTGTGTGTGTGTGTGTGTGTGTGTGTGTGTGTGTGTGTGTGTGTGTGTGGGTGTGTATGTGTGTGCGGGTGTGTGCGTGTATGCCTGTGTGTGTCTGTGTGTGTTTGCGTGTGCGTGTGTGCGTGTGTGTGTGTCTGAAGTTATGTAGCTTTATGTACGCATTCCGTGAAGATGTTCTGAAAAAGACGCTGCTGCGCCACTGACTATAGATAAAATTTGTTATGTGTTTAATTTAGTTTCAAATATCAAATTAAGATGATTAAAAACTGTAAGATGTTTATGATAAATAGTTTGGTGATTTTGAAAAATGAAATACAATACAATAAAGATTGATTTATATAGCGCGTTAACAACAGCTGAAGCTTAACATAACATGGACAGCTACCATATACAAGAAATAAAGCAGTCACAAAGATGGGAGAAAGCACCAGGGAAAGAAACCATGCATGTTGAGTGGAATACCAAAGAGTACAAGTGAGTTTTCAGACAGGTTTTTAAGATGGGCAGCGAGGGGGCTTTCCAAAGTGGCAGGTCATTCCAGAGAGTGGGACGAGCAATGGAAAAGGCTCGATCCCCTCTGAGCCTCCGATTCGTTTTTGGCACGTCAAATAATGTCTGGTCAGTAGACCTGAGGCGTCGGGAAGATTTGTAGATGTGGATGAGCTCGGAGAGGTAAGGAGGAGCGAGGCCATTTAAAGATTTGAAGACAAATAATAAGATCAAGTCAGGATAGTTAAATGTTGTGTTTATCCACCATTTCCAAGAAAAATATGCCATCCACCATCAGACATCAAATTAAACGTGACATACACAAACACAATCAACACTTATTTTAGTCATCTTCTGCCTTAGCGCAATGATTAAGTTAACCTTTTCAGCAGTATAACAATGTTGTCGATCTGCTGTTATATGTGCTAGGCGTTCAAATAACATTTACTGTAAATCGAGTTCAAGATGCTATGGCCCAGATAATGTTGGTCCAAGACACGTCTTACCTGCTGAACCACATTTCTTTGTGTTATCTCATGGTGCACAAACACTGCACTTGCTCTTATTAACGTCTCGAGTGAATGATGAGCTGTTCATAAAATAGCTGCAGTATGTCTTTGGAATAAATACTCCATATTGAAACTGCAGCCCAAGCTTCCTGCTTGAGCTGTCAACACCTTTGCTTGCGTCAAGCTTAGTCTTCGGCTTCGGGCAATAGTCACTATTTGTGTTTGTCTTGCTGTGTTTGCTGTTTGACTCAAGTATTTGTGCTCCGGCATCACACAAGCACGTGCGGCGAGTTCAGTGTGCAGTTATAACAAAAAGATGTGAGGATCAAGGGAGAGTGAAAGTAAAAACATTGTTCCCGATGTCAAAAAGTAGTTGACTGGAAGGGCAGATGGCCATATGAGAACAAGGCACGTCAAGTGTTTTAGTCGGGCCCACCTATCTGGGATACACAACTGTACAGCTGTGCAGCGGAAAACAAACAGCATAGTGCAGCTGGGCTCCTTAAGACGGCGAATAGGGAATTTTTATCATTTTTTTTTCCTTTGGCACTGGTCAGATTTATTCGCTCATAAAGGATGGAAACCCAGCCCATCATATGAGAAGGACTGAGAGGCAAAAGCTCAACGCAACTTTGGCCAGGAGTCATTCTTGCTAACTTCGAAACACTCCGGGGTACCAAGTTCTGCACAAAGCAAAGACGAGATGACTAGTCAGTCCAAATGATGCGACATGACTGCTGGACATGTGCGTCTCACATGCAAGTCCTCCAACCAACCCCTTCTGCTTAACTTTCCTGATATCATTCACAGAAACACTTTTTATGGCCACACGTGTCTCTCCGACATTGAAAGGTTCCAGAGAGGCTCCATGCAGTTCCAGCTGTCACGTCCCTCAGCCCCCGTATCCTAACCTGATATGACAGGGCAAGACAAGGTGAGGGTCAGGCCTGGGGGATGATTCATGACATGTAATTCAAACTATAAGCATTATAATCACAACCTGTGGTTGAAAAGTGAAGACTGCTGTGAAATACCCCTATTGTCTCGAATGTTACGCTGACTATCATCTCATTTTACATTCGAAATAAGTCCTCACAAAAACAAGTATAATAACAATGGAAATCCACAACAATGGAGCGCTAGCCGTATAAATGTAATCGCTTGCATTGCTCAAGTAGTTACTGTACTTACTGCAAGTAGACTATTCCTTTTGTTTAACCTGTGTTATTTCTCTTAGCTTCTGGAGCGTTGTCATAATTATAATATTCAAATTCTACTTCCACACACTTCCATAAAACTAATAGAAGATCAATTTTTTTCCCCTTTTTATTACTTTAGGCCTATCCGGCTAAGAAAATTTACTCATCATCATAAACACATATTGTCTGAATAAATAATAACTGAGTATGCGGCTGCTATTTACATTTACAGAGGTAAATATACTGCTAACATTACAGTTATAATTGTTGTACTTTGGGGCTTTTTTCTACTCAATGGGCCGTAGTTAACATGTCCCGCTGAACAGAAAAAATGTTTAGAACTGAGCAAAAGTCTTAGCTCTTTAAGCCCCCGACCCCCCCCGACCACCACCACAACCACAACCAATATTAGAACAACAAACAGTGATGATGATTCAGATGTGAACAAAGATATTGTTCTTACGCTGCATTTTTGTTTTACAGTAGGCTTGTGTAATGTAATATTTTTGTAAATGTGATGTTTTGCATTCATTGTATAGGCTTCATCGTTCCTCTCGAGAATGGGAGGTGTGATTCTGTGACAGGAACAATATTATCAACAAAGATGAGGTTACAAGACAAAAATGGTAATATTACGAAAATAAATCAGAATCATCTATCCATTTTCCGTACCGCTCATTACTCATTAGGGTCGCGGGGGGGGGGGGGGGGGGGGGGGGTGCTGGAGCCTATCTCAGCTGTCTTCGGTTTTCTGATTCAGAATCAGAGAACCTTTATTCGTCCCACAATGGGGAAATTTGCATTGCAAATAAAGCCTCAATAGTAAAAAATATCTTTACGAATTTCAATGCGTGCGAAGAAATGATTTTATTAAGTTAATATTAAGTTTGTTGTTTTGTTATGTTATGTTTTTTTTGTAGTCAAAGGTAAAAGGATGATGATATACCAGTAAGTGCGATGCAGCAAACATCTGGGATATCGTTCAATTCTCAAACTTGGCCCTGTAAAAAAGATAAATGTCTCTTTGTGAATTTCTGGAGGAACGTATTTCTTCTCATCCAACTCCTCCAGCACCTGGACTCCTAAAACCGGCTGCAGGCCCAAAACTGTCCTTTCCTATATTACACTCTTATTCCTACACTAAATCTCACAATTTATAGTGAATATTGGTACACAATCCAAGTTAGCGTGGTCAATTTGAGAACAGTTTCTGTTGTGATATCAAGATTTCTCTGTTAATCATGCTACAAAATAATACTTACAGTAAATGCCTCTTTTGAGCTATCTTGTTCAAAGAGTCATTGCAAGTGTCAGTGTGTTTCAGCTCCATCTGTGGTTTTGTGTGGAAAGGACTGTACAATACAATCACTCCTTTCTTGTCTGTTCTTAAGTGTTTTAATGGCATGGTTACCTCGGGCTTGCTCGTTGGATTGAGTTTCCTCGTATTTGAAATGCTTTTTCATATCAGTCTTCCTCAGGTATCAAAAGAAACCATTTCAGTCAGTGAAAATATTCAGTGTCATAAAGTTCGTCTCAGTCTGTATTCTTCTGATTTTACTTCAGTGAACTCTTGATAGAGACTGGAATTTTGCTGTGACATGAGGGAAAAGAATGACATCATCTTCATGTTTTGTTGAATAAGAGGTATGTACGGGTGCGTGGGGAAGAGGGACTCATCACTCCTCCGTCCAACCTCTTACCTCCCCTTTTGGGCCTTTAGGAGCATCCTGTGAACTCTGACCTTTTGGACAATAGAGGCCAGGACGTTTCCCAGTGAGCAGCGATGGAGCCAACAACAGGAACATGAGGGGTGCTCATGGGAAACAAACTGTTTATTGTGCAGCAGGATGGGTAGCCGACCCCCCACCCCTAATGTCCAAGTTGCTTACACTCACACAAACACGCACACGCACACGCACACACACACACGCACACAGACGCACACACATGCACACATGCACACACACACACACACACACACACACACACACACACACACACACACACACACACACACACACACACACACACACGCGCACACACACACACACGCACACTCTTTACTGCACAGCAGCATATACATTTCTGAATTGTAAAAGCTTGTTACGGTATTTATTATCACTATTTATAAACCATATACTAATTTCCCATATCGCCGGGAGGGAAAGAGAATGTGCTGTTTTGTGTTGTGATAAAATAAAAATCAAAGTAAATTTGGGTAAACTTAAATCAAAATCTGAAACATCTTTTGATGAAGGAGGGGTTATTTTTATGAAAGCATAAATCTTCGCAAAATTGCTACAGGATAACTGATAAGCACATCGGCCACATGGTGCAGTGGTTCGGGTTCAATCCAGATCTGCCTTCAAATGTCGAGTTGCATGCAATCCCCGTGCTTGTGTAAGTTTTTTTCTGGGTACTCTGGTTTCCTCCCACATTTCAAAAACATGCATGGCAGGTTGATTGGCAATTCCATATTGTCAAAACTTCTGTGAAGATAATTGAAATTTAAATTGATGTGTGTGTGAGGGGGGCAAGGGGGTGTGGGTGTGTATTAGCCCCAATAGTGTTTACTTCTTTTTGTTCTCACATCGAACTTCTATTGATGGATATAAATGTAAAAAGACACAATACATACAAAGAAATTGCAAAAACACTTCCAGAATTATTCCTTTGTTTTAACTGAGGTCTTCTGTGGTGCACTTAGGCCGTGCATAGATTGCTGACATCTGCATAACCTCTTTTGAAATTCATTTGACGAGGAGTTATTTATTTGTACAACCTCTGGGTAGACTTTCAGTGCTTGATTTTCATTGGCATTTTGTATTGAGATGTGTTTAAAAAAACATATTTTTTACCTGTATGTAAAGTATGTGAACAGTTTTTCATAGGCCTTACTGATATTTCGCTTTCCCACACTTGTTCGCACTTCATTTATTGGAAATGGTAAATTCATACGTATTTCGAGAAACTTTTTGTTTAAATACCATTTCGATGCTTTTCATTGGGGCCGCTAATGCCAGACTGTTACAAAGGAAATCCCTCCTTTGTCTGCCAAGGAAACTCGCCTTGCAAAGAAAACCTGAAATTGACATCAGAAAAACCAACAGCTGGAACATATTTGATCCTAGATGATAACCACTAAATGTGTTAGTCAACACTATATAGAGCGCTGGTGGCGAGACTCTGGGGATTACTCATTGCATGAACTGCACAGTTCAACATTTCAAAAAGTCATCAATCAGTGTGCAGTGAGACACTTGGGATTGGTCTTAAAGTCCTTTACCGCAAAGGAATACTGCTTCCTTATGATGATATGTTTGGTTTTGTCTGGTTTCCACATGATGCACATCTGATAAGGGAGGAGCAGAGGCAATTGAACTGGGTCATGAAACATTTCAATTCGTAAAAAATGCAGTGTAGATGACATTGGAAATCACATCTGTTAACATGAGAAATGGATGCATTGTTTAGCTTTGATTAAAGAATGGGCAATGGCATTACTAGAGTTTGAAACTACAGTAAAGTCTCGTTATATCGATATTTAAGGGAGTCCGAAAAAATATCGATATAACCGATCCTGCGCCGAACTGCATTAAACAAAAGCCGCCAAAAGAGGGCAGCCAAGCGCCATATAAGAAACGGAGCTGGCCATTAGCTCCCTTTTTTTTTGGGTGAGAGATGTTCCCCCAATGTTGCCTCAAAATGGCACATATAATTCTTTAATGATTGTAAACATGTATGCTTTAATCTTCAGAACTACAGTGTATTTGAAACATATTCATAACTGGATGTGTAACAAGAAAGCATATTATCCGAATCTGAAGCCATTGTTTGGATTCACAAGCAATGCAAGACGTCTTGGCGTGAAGTCATTTTTATTTGCATTTGAATAAAAAGTGACATCGGCTGTCCTTTAATACACAGTATGGAATGTTAATAATTTTCAAAATCATCGCGCTTCAGCAGACAAAACAAGAAACATTGTTGCAAAAAACGATTGCATTCATATACAGTACAGTGGGCATGTACATAACACAACAGGGAAATCTTACTGTATTATGTATACAATTTAAAAAAGTCATCAATCTTCTTCTGCTTCCCATTTTTACCTTTTAACACAAACACTTCAATCTCGTCTGCTACACACGAGCTAGCGTCTGAAAATGAAAATGGCTCTGCTACACGGGTGCTGGGCACGTAACCAAGTCACCTGACCAAGTCGACCAATGGCGCGACTGATGGCGTGAACGTAACCAAGACACGTGACCAAGTCGACCAATGGCGCGACCGATGGCGTGTCACGTGACAAAGTCACACGGCCAAGTCGACCAATAGCGTGACCGATGGCGGCTCATGTGACCACGTCGACCAATGGCGCGACCGATGGCGGCTCACGTAAAAAGACACGTGACCAAGTTGACCAATGGCGCAACGGATATATTGATATAAACAACAAAAATGGCCGGCGGGGGATGAAAAGGAGCACCGTAATAACCGGATTATCGTAATAACCGGGTATCGTACTAAACGGTACTAATTATACATAAAAAGATTAGAAATGTGCAAGGGAAATGAAAATAGTATCGTAATAAGCGGTACTATCGATATAACCGAAATCGATATAAAGAGACTTTACTGTAATTACGGTCTTGGTCAGTATTTCCTCCATAACTGAAGTGTGTTTCAAAAGTAAATCATCTTACATTCCTGCAAAGGCTAAAATCACCACAATGATTCCAGTGTTAAATTATGAGAGACACACTCCCTCTCCATAAATTGTTTTTGGCTGATTGTTACCTCATGTGCTTGCTTGAATGTGCAAAATAGACAAGAGATTGTGAAATTTACTCAGGATTACTGCACTGCACTGATTATTGTAGTCTCTTTGGCTCATAATTTGGCTCACAATTTTGAATGCAAAATATTTTAAATGTTTTGCATTCAAAATTGTGCGCCAATGCTTGTGATGTGTAATAGACATAATTTGTGAAGCCTTCTTTTACGCAGCTAGGCACAAAAAAAGAACCACTTATAAGTTTTATTTTGGTTTTGCATAATTTTTTTTAATAAATTCAATCGAAAAAAACTGTAAAATGTTAAGGGTTCATGTCAGAATCAGAATCATCTTTATTGCCAAGTACTGTATGTAGAACACACAAGGAATTTGTTTCCGGTAGAACACGTTGCACTAGTATCATCATCAAAAAAATTGCAAAGATGCACTATACAGTTCTATTTGGGTTACTGTTTATTGAGATATTGAGATGTTTTGGGTCAAGGGGCACCTTAACACTGAAAAGCAAAATCAAATCACAGCGAAGGAAATGAGCCATGAAACACACATTGCTTCACACATAATGACCCTTTTTCCTCTTGTTTAGTTCAATAATTATTTGATTTTGCAGAGTGCTGACTTCACTGTAAACATGAGTGTGACTTGCACATATAGTCTGAGTGTATAATCAAATCAAGGCCATTGATACAAGGAGAGAACAAATATCTCTTAGTGTGTGACAACAATGCATCTTTGTTCTGAGGGAGAACCCTCAGAAAGCTGATACACTGACCCAAGGTAGGACACCTCAGGGGACTGTGAGCCCGGCTTGTGCTCAGAATTAATTGGCTCTGCTTTTATTGGATAATTTGGCCATTAACAAGACCAATCTAAGTTAATTTGGAAAATGACAGACTATGTGCCTTGTCATGGTAGCCATGGGAAAAGAGCCATTGAGAGAAGAATACATTCTGGCTTAAAGGTGGAGCATAAATGCCACAAAAAAAGTGAAAAGCTTTCTGTTGTGCTATTGAACCAGTATGATTCATGGGACCAAAACGATACGTCGCTCAGGTCTGCTGAGTCCATTGGCTCACATTACAACACTAGAGGCTATTGCCATCATGAGACGGGACGGCTAAGCTCTCGCCTCCACCCATATCACCCTGGTCCTGACACATTCACACCTTCCCTCATACATCAGTTTAGAACTCGGCCACCAGTAATGTAACTGAACACTCAAGTTCTGGAAGTAAGTGGGAATTTCCCATTACAGGAGAGTGAAATTTTGCCTTTGGGAAACAAATATTATCTTACTTATGACTGACTAATTATAAAGTTGCATTCACCTTATGCCTTGAAGTGGCTTGTGAGTGTCAACTATAAGTTATAAACGTGTGGCCTTATGGATATTGTCACGGTTTGCAAGGTGGTGATGGCGGCTGCGGATCCCAAAAAGCAGGCAGGAGGGAGCAGCAGGTTGTGTTTGAGAAATTGTATTAAAATAAAGTCAACAGGAACAAAACTTTAAAACATCAGTCATTCAAACAGAAAAATCAGAATCATCTTTAGAAAGTATGTAGAACACACAAGGAATTTGTTTCCGGTAGAACACGCTGCACTAGTATCGTTGTCAAAAAAACTGCTAAGTGGCACTATACAGTTCCATTTTGGCTACTGTTGAAAGAGTTCAAAGAGTTAATGGCTTGGGGGAAGAAGCTGTTTAAATGTCTGCTGGATTTGGTGCGCATTGATACAAAGTATCAAAAGACAACCAAGAGTAAAAGTCCGCCACGGTTAAACAAATAAATGCACAGCATACAATGCATACAATTGCATACAACAATGACCCGACAGCAATGACAGTACCCCCCCCCTTCAAGGGACTGCTTCCAGAAGTCCCAACAGTCTCCCAAAAGGTCCAACTCGCCAGGGAACAATGGTGGACACTGCAACCGTTGCCTCTCCAGCATATGATGGGCGGCGGCCTGATGGGAACGGGACTCGGCCTGAAGTGGACGTGGACGCGGCACTGATCGTCATGGGCGTGAGTGCGATCCATCTCGCACGTTCACATGACGACGCATGGCGCGACGTGGACGTTGGACTGCCAGGCGCAGAGTGGCACCCCGAACGGCCGTAGGGGAACGGGTCTCGACCGGACGTTGGCGTGGAGGTTACGGCTCGTCGAGTGAGTCGATTCAAACTCGACGCGGCGTGGGCTAACGTGGACGCAAACTGCTCGGCACCGGGGAAACGATACCAGTCCATAGTAGCTCCGGGATCCAGCGGTGAGTGGGATCTCGGACTGACGTGGACGCGGACGTTGCACGGCTCGTCGTGAATGCGACTCAATTCAACATGCACGACGACAGCGTGGCTGGACGTGGGCATGCACTGCCAGACACCCAGTGTCACCCTGGGCGGCCACCTGGAAGGAGGTCTCGGCCGGACGTTGATGTGGACGTTACGGCTCGTCGAGTGACGCAATTCAAACTCGACGAGGCGTGGGCTAACGTGGACGTTGCACCGCCAGGCACAGGGTGGAAATGAGTCCGGTCCGTTGTATATGCAGGATCCGATGGTTGGTCAGCTCATTCTGTCGCAGTTTGCAAGGTGGTGATGGCGGTTGCGGATCCCAAAAAGCAGGCAGGAGGGAGCAGCAGGTTGTGTTTGAGAAATTGTATTAAAATAAAGTCAACAGGAACAAAAATCTAAAACATCAAAGTCATTCAAACAGAAAAATACAAAGTATCAAATAAAAACCAAAAGTAAAAGTCTGCCAAGATGAAACAAACACACGCACAGCATACAATGCATACAATTGCATACAAAGCATACAACAATGACCCGACAGCGAATGGTCGTGCCGGGAGTCCTTTTGAGTGTCACTGATTGGGAACGACCAGCACATGTGAGGCAGCAGGCTTAGCTGACAGCGCTACCCGTTGGTCGCCAATCCGAACGGAGCAGTGCCACTGATCGGGACGACCAGCACATGTGCAGATGCAGGTGGGGCCGACAGCGCCACCCGTTGGTCGCCAACCAGATCATGACAGCTATTGAAGCAAGTAAGTAAGGCAATATTTACTTTATAGAGTTTCCAAAGGCACTGTTGAGGCTGGTTGACAACATCAACCAAGGCTTGACATAAACACAGCGTGCCTGAAAGCCTGATAAACATTTGTTCCAAAGCTTTCAACAGAAGGGCCCTGGTGCTAAGGAGCCAAAGTGCTACCTATGCAGCCTGCTGAATCTGATTTCAACATGGCCTCGGGACAGGCAGGTCATTCAGAGCCGGGAGATGAGCAAACAATAAGATATTATCTGAAGGAATCTTCAGTTTTCCAAAGGAAAATGGTTTCTCTCAGTGGCACACTGAGGATAGGATCCTCAACCTGACACTGAATCAGTCATTTAAAAAGAATGAACACTGCAACCCATTCATACACACTCACTAAAATAATGTGGGGTCCCTTTTCACCCTTGGTTAAGACATTCAAGACAAGTTCACGGCAAAAACAAGGCTGTGTAGAAACCCGTGTATGTAGCTGACTCATAGAAAAAATGGCTTCACAATGGCAATGTGTCGAATTAGCAACCCTATAGGGTTTGTGTTTTCTTTATGCATGCATTTAAGTACATAATAAATGTGTGGCTTCACAGTTGTGTTCATTGTGGGATCATTCTGACATTTTTTAGAAAACTTTAGAACAAGAGATCCCAAATGACGACGTGCATTATTGGGGCCCTGGTTTGACCTTTTCAAACAGTGACATCTTGTGGTTATGTGGCCACATTCGCTATTTCGATGCTACATTTTACAGGAATGGCCCTTTCAAACACGCGACCCACTCGGGATCATATGAATTTGACCAATGATAATCGGCACAATTCTGCTATTATGGAGGATTTAAGAGTACCACAGTCACTTCCATAACGATAACCCGTCATGTTTTGTCATTAATATTCAATGTCATCTTCATATGCACATTAATTCTGGTATAATCTAGTCAAAATTGTGTATCGTGATCCACATTTTTAATTTTGAAATACAGTAATAAAAAAAGAAAAATCAATCTGGGAGGCAAAGTCAAGTCTCGCGATATTTGCCCAATACTCTTGCGCCTGCCTGAAAGGGAGCGAGAATGCGTCTCAGGGGTACTAGCAAACACCTCGTCAATTTTGGGACTAGCAACAGAAAGAAATTACGTTTTTATCCCCTCATGTGTTGTGGTTACGTTGCTCCAGAAAGCAAAACACCAAAGTAGTTGTAGGCCAGAGGTAATTTTCCGCATCCTGTTGTAAGGTGTAATTTGGAAATTACGCCTCCACCGAATATACATTGTATATGTTCATATCTAACGGTTAGCTGACAGGCTACACAGCACAGCCATTGGGGCAATGGCGTTGAAAAGAATTCAGAAGGTGAGTGTTTTTAATCCTCCACGAGCTACTTGTGCCATACTCGGCAATTGTTTGTTTAGTGATGGACCACTTTCGGGTAAAATGACGAACCGGTCGCCGCGTTATCCAGATGATCATCTCTTCCTTTTGAACGCTATTCGGTTAGAAGACAAACAAAGACCAGCTAACCTAAAGTTAACCAGTTTTGTCCGCTATGTGTGTTGCCAAAGTACCGCCGACTGAGAATACCAAATTCGTTTTAAGATATTGTCTTTGTTTTGTGCGCGTGCACGTCTGCGAGCGTGTTTTTTTTTTTTTTTTTTTCAGAGCAGATAAGAGTACTTGCGAGTTTGCTGGCGATGTCGTGTCTAAAAATACATCTTCACCGGATCGCACCTGCTCCTGTAATTGTGTGCTTTATATATTTATTTTGAACGTGTGCACTATATGACTTCCGTTTTGTTACTTCTTGGTCGTTGATATTGTCAAAGCGGGTATCAGGGATAATGCAGGTTGTGTGTTTGAATGACAGCTGCTAGGTGGTTGCCAAAATTGAACCCTAGTGTCGCTGTTTCCATATTTGGCCTGGCAAACGGGGCAGTGCGGTTGGCCAATGTGTGTATATTTTTATACTGCTGGATAGTTTTTGAATAGTGTTAGAGATGGCATGCATACAACCAGATTCTGAAATGCGATCTAAAAAATGTTTGCCGCTCATTTTGTATTACCTATGCAGCCTGCTGAATCTGATTTCAACATGGCCTCGGGACAGGCAGGTCATTCAGAGCCGGGAGATGAGCAAACAATAAGATATTATCTGAAGGAATCTTCAGTTTTCCAAAGGAAAATGGTTTCTCTCAGTGGCACACTGAGGATAGGATCCTCAACCTGACACTGAATCAGTCATTTAAAAAGAATGAACACTGCAACCCATTCATACACACTCACTAAAATAATGTGGGGTCCCTTTTCACCCTTGGTTAAGACATTCAAGACAAGTTCACGGCAAAAACAAGGCTGTGTAGAAACCCGTGTATGTAGCTGACTCATAGAAAAAATGGCTTCACAATGGCAATGTGTCGAATTAGCAACCCTATAGGGTTTGTGTTTTCTTTATGCATGCATTTAAGTACATAATAAATGTGTGGCTTCACAGTTGTGTTCATTGTGGGATCATTCTGACATTTTTTAGAAAACTTTAGAACAAGAGATCCCAAATGACGACGTGCATTATTGGGGCCCTGGTTTGACCTTTTCAAACAGTGACATCTTGTGGTTATGTGGCCACATTCGCTATTTCGATGCTACATTTTACAGGAATGGCCCTTTCAAACACGCGACCCACTCGGGATCATATGAATTTGACCAATGATAATCTCCACAATTCTGCTATTTTGGAGGATTTAAGAGTACCACAGTCACTTCCATAACGATAACCCGTCATGTTTTGTCATTAATATTCAATGTCATCTTCATATGCACATTAATTCTGGTATAATCTAGTCAAAATTGTGTATCGTGATCCACATTTTTAATTTTGAAATACAGTAATAAAAAAAGAAAAATCAATCTGGGAGGCAAAGTCAAGTCTCGCGATATTTGCCCAATACTCTTGCGCCTGCCTGAAAGGGAGCGAGAATGCGTCTCAGGGGTACTAGCAAACACCTCGTCAATTTTGGGACTAGCAACAGAAAGAAATTACGTTTTTATCCCCTCATGTGTTGTGGTTACGTTGCTCCAGAAAGCAAAACACCAAAGTAGTTGTAGGCCAGAGGTAATTTTCCGCATCCTGTTGTAAGGTGTAATTTGGAAATTACGCCTCCACCGAATATACATTGTATATGTTCATATCTAACGGTTAGCTGACAGGCTACACAGCACAGCCATTGGGGCAATGGCGTTGAAAAGAATTCAGAAGGTGAGTGTTTTTAATCCTCCACGAGCTACTTGTGCCATACTCGGCAATTGTTTGTTTAGTGATGGACCACTTTCGGGTAAAATGACGAACCGGTCGCCGCGTTATCCAGATGATCATCTCTTCCTTTTGAACGCTATTCGGTTAGAAGACAAACAAAGACCAGCTAACCTAAAGTTAACCAGTTTTGTCCGCTATGTGTGTTGCCAAAGTACCGCCGACTGAGAATACCAAATTCGTTTTAAGATATTGTCTTTGTTTTGTGCGCGTGCACGTCTGCGAGCGTGTTTTTTTTTTTTTTTTTTCAGAGCAGATAAGAGTACTTGCGAGTTTGCTGGCGATGTCGTGTCTAAAAATACATCTTCACCGGATCGCACCTGCTCCTGTAATTGTGTGCTTTATATATTTATTTTGAACGTGTGCACTATATGACTTCCGTTTTGTTACTTCTTGGTCGTTGATATTGTCAAAGCGGGTATCAGGGATAATGCAGGTTGTGTGTTTGAATGACAGCTGCTAGGTGGTTGCCAAAATTGAACCCTAGTGTCGCTGTTTCCATATTTGGCCTGGCAAACGGGGCAGTGCGGTTGGCCAATGTGTGTATATTTTTATACTGCTGGATAGTTTTTGAATAGTGTTAGAGATGGCATGCATACAACCAGATTCTGAAATGCGATCTAAAAAATGTTTGCCGCTCATTTTGTATTGCCTCAACTGACTTATGTAAGTTCCCTTGTTACAAGTAAAAGTAAATTTAAATATTGTGTTATTACTGCTAATAATATGAGTCACAATTAGCTTCAATCACACAAGATAATGTGATGTATTATGAATCATCTATATTTACAATGATTCCAAATGGATGTCATTTCGCCATCAGTGGTGCAACAACGATGCTTACGTTTTTAATGTTGTGCAACTCTCACAGCTGAATCAGTTAACCAAAATATAAAAAACTAAATGCTATGTATTTGTACACCAGTGCAACCGACAATCTTAATATCTCTCGGAAAGTGTCCTTATAAAACCGGAATTTGTTAATTTAACTTTGTCTTGGATGTCATTGGCTTGCAAAAGTGACATAATATTGTAGCTGCCTCTAGTTTGTATCCTAAGACCAGATCGCAGTCGTATAGAAAACAGATATGACAACTAATCATGTTTCACATACAGTTATTGAACTATTTATATCTTTTCAGCAACGTGTGATCACAGTAATTTGTGTTATGACTGATTTTAAAACTAATTCCCTGCTCAAAATGAGGTTACAGACCAAAGACTAGTTAAACCACTTTGCATATGGTGTTATTCTATGAATTATTTATCTGACGGTTCTTTTATTAGGAACATGGCTGTCAAATAATGTATGATGTGGTTATATCAAATAAACATGGATATATTAGTGTCATTAATGTCTAACTATTTGCCATTAGGAGCTGTCTGACTTGCAGAGAGACCCACCTGCTCAGTGCTCTGCTGGACCAGTCGGAGATGATTGTAAGAGTTCAGTTTTTAGTATGTTGTTCTTCTATATTGTAAATTATCTTCTATTGGGGGGGTTACCTACCAGAACACCCTCTCAATCAGGAAAATCCATGATATAAATGTACAGCATATATGTTGGAACATATATGTTTACTTTTAAAAGGTATGTTAAAAATATGTTGATATTTAATATGCATTAAGTAGCAAAATCCACAAGCTTTTCTCTATCGCAAGGCACAGCCAAGATGTCTCTTGCTGTCAACTGAACATGACGTCACAGTTGCTCTGGGCTCAAGTAATGTCCACCAAAAATATGACTTTTTTAAACATAAATGGGCAACTGCAATTACATTAATTCATTTTCCAATTCATTTTTCAAACCAATTCATCTTCATAACAAGGTTTGTGGGAGGTGCTGGGGCCTATCTCATCTGTCGAGCAGTAGGCGGGGACAGTCTGAACCGGTTGCCAGTCAATTGCAGGGCACACAGAGACGAACAACCATCATTACTCAAACACTCAAACCTAGTGACAATTTAGAGCGCTCAATCAGCTAGCCATGCATGTTTTTTTTAATTTTCGAGGAAATCCACTCAGGCCCGGGGAGAACATACAAACTCCACATATCGAACTCACGACCTCTGCACTGTGAGTTTGACGCTTTAACCACTGGAGGACTGAGCCCTCCCCCCCCCCCACAATTACATTCACGTAAAAAAAAATACATATGATAAGCAACAAATAAGTAAATATATAGTGTGGTATCATGAGAGGCTAGCTCTCTTCGGGACAGGACAAGAACTGCAATGGACGACAGGTTTGGATACAAACATAAGGTTTTAATCAAGGGTTCCAGGGGGAATTCACAAGCAACAAAGGTTTGAATAGTGTCTCTTCCAATACCTATCAAAATAAAGTCTCTTCTGATACTTAAATCCAAATAAAGTCTCTTCTGATACTTAAATCCAAATAAAGTCTCTTCTGATACTTAAATCCAAATAAAGTCTCTTCTGAGGTAAAACTGAAGACGGAGTTCTTTTACAAGAGTCTCTTGGCCTCACCCCTCTTGACGTCCTCCTCATGTAGCCTAGCCACCTTAGCTAGGTTCAAATCCAGTGTCCAGTCGTGTGGTCCCAACTGGCAATGAGTTCCACGCAGCAATCAACTTCTTCACAGAGCACAGCAATCGAGCTTGTCTTTCCCCAAACTCCACACTCAGAGGCTCTCTGCCTTAAGAGCCTTGCTTGCCAATCAAGCCCTGATCAGCTGCAGGTGTGTGGTTTTAATTGCTGCCTTCCACCAGGTGGGGCCAAGACTCTCTCTGGGTGGAGCCATCTTAGGGGGATGTATTTGCCCTCCAGGACACAGCCTCTCGTGACATCACAATAGATAAAACCATTTGAACAAATCACTGTTGTACAGTTAAACACTTTATATACAACTATTTCATCTAAATGAAAACTTGCACAGAGAAACGAGGCTGGAACATGCAGTTGGACTGCAAAACGGACTTCTGTGAGTGAGATGTACATTTTTGATTGCTTGTCCTAAAGGACAACCGACACCATTTTTTTGTTTCCTAACATCAGAAAAACGTTTTATGGCGTCTAAAATACATAGGCTGATATTTTTAGTCTAACGCAAAACGTTGCCCAAAACTGCCACTATTGAGCTCAAAACTGGAGAGATTCAGGAAGTCCCGCCCCCATGTTCGTGATGTCTCATCAGGAACCTCCTTCACAAACTGCCTTGCTCCAGAATCAAAATAATGGCTTCAGAGAGTTCAGATTCTGAAAAGATCATTTCTTGTTACTCATCCAGTTATGAATATGATTCAAATAGTTCTGAAGAGGAAAGCATAAGTGGTTTGGGATCGATTAAAGAAGTCCTTCCGTATCAATTCGAGCCGTATGCAAGCGACGAAACTGGTGAAGGACACGACATAGGGTCAAGAAAAGCATTTATGTTCGATTCTAAGAAAAGACTGACAGACACCAAAGAGCTCGATCCACGTTTTGAAGAATGTAATCATCTTTGGCTTGGAAGAGCTCCATTCTACTTATATACATTCAACAAAATAATTCACGAGCTGGATGATCAGCCTCGAGAGGAGCAGAAACAACACGAGCGGATGACAGTGGTTATCCATCGCTAACTCCGGTTAGCTCCTCGTTCTGTAAATGTAAGAAAGAAAGAATAGGGAATGAAACCAAAAATTCTGAAGATACAAAAAGGAGAGGAGTAGCAGTACCTTACATTGCAGGAGTTTCTGAAAGACTACAAAGCGTCCTTTGGCAACACAAAATTCCTACTTATTTCAACCCGATAAACACTTTAAGGCAAAAATTAGTGCATCCAAAAGATAGGCTGCAAAATGAAAAACAAAGTAATGTAGTTTATTCAATATATTGTAAGAATGAAAATTGTAAAGAGCAGTTCATTAGGGAGACTAAAGAAATTCTCAAAAAAAGACTATCAACATCGCAGGGATAATACTAGTGGGCCTCAATCGACAGTACACATGCACCTAAAAGCTAGCAACCACTCATTTGACGACAATGAGTTTAAAATCTTAGCGAAAGAACATGGATGGTTTGAAAGGGGAGTAAAATAAGTGATTTTCATAAAACAACTAAATCATTCATTAAACCGGTCTGGTGGGGTGAGGTTCAATTTGGATCGTTCATACAATAGCCTGCTTGGGCAACATAGGATTAGTAATACTGATGAGGTGATACTGGTCGAAGTGGGGCAATCAGGCTAGTCGTTAGTCAGAACGATAGGAACTATCAGTGGAGCAGCTGCAGGGAGTAGTCCTCTGCTCCCCCCAATCTGAGAGCAGGGACCTATCATAGCACCGCCATGTCTGGACAGTAGGGATATATATATAGGGCCTAAACTACCAGTAAGACTTTAGTTTGCTGACAAAGTTTCTTGGATAAGAAGCGAAACGTCCGACACCTTCAAAGAAGTACAGATGACAGCTGAAGAAACCTTTTCATCGATGGACCACTCCTGTACGACTGAGAGCTTACTCAGACATAACACTCAGAGAGCAATCAAAAAGGAATTTGATTAATTCCTCTAACACTGTTAACAGAATGGAGCATACTGTTGCTTGTACATTATTGTACAAACACGTCATTAATCAAAATGATGTGTTTTGTGGGGACTGCAGTGAACGCATTAATGTAAAGAACATTTTTGACTTCCCTATTAAACACATTTAAAAGGGTACAAACACATTTAAACATCTATCATATCTCAAGGAGAGAGCAAGATCAATGAATAAAACAAAATGTACAAACGATAAAAAAGTGTGCACTCAAAGCAGAAAAGACTACAACAAAGATAATGTTTAAGTGAGAACATACAAACTCCACATATCGAACTCACGACCTCTGCACTGTGAGTTTGACGCTTTAACCACTGGAGGACTGAGCCCTCCCCCCCCCCCCCACAATTACATTCACGTAAAAAAAAATACATATGATAAGCAACAAATAAGTAAATATATAGTGTGGTATCATGAGAGGCTAGCTCTCTTCGGGACAGGACAAGAACTGCAATGGACGACAGGTTTGGATACAAACATAAGGTTTTAATCAAGGGTTCCAGGGGGAATTCACAAGCAACAAAGGTTTGAATAGTGTCTCTTCCAATACCTATCAAAATAAAGTCTCTTCTGATACTTAAATCCAAATAAAGTCTCTTCTGATACTTAAATCCAAATAAAGTCTCTTCTGATACTTAAATCCAAATAAAGTCTCTTCTGAGGTAAAACTGAAGACGGAGTTCTTTTACAAGAGTCTCTTGGCCTCACCCCTCTTGACGTCCTCCTCATGTAGCCTAGCCACCTTAGCTAGGTTCAAATCCAGTGTCCAGTCGTGTGGTCCCAACTGGCAATGAGTTCCACGCAGCAATCAACTTCTTCACAGAGCACAGCAATCGAGCTTGTCTTTCCCCAAACTCCACACTCAGAGGCTCTCTGCCTTAAGAGCCTTGCTTGCCAATCAAGCCCTGATCAGCTGCAGGTGTGTGGTTTTAATTGCTGCCTTCCACCAGGTGGGGCCAAGACTCTCTCTGGGTGGAGCCATCTTAGGGGGATGTATTTGCCCTCCAGGACACAGCCTCTCGTGACATCACAATAGATAAAACCATTTGAACAAATCACTGTTGTACAGTTAAACACTTTATATACAACTATTTCATCTAAATGAAAACTTGCACAGAGAAACGAGGCTGGAACATGCAGTTGGACTGCAAAACGGACTTCTGTGAGTGAGATGTACATTTTTGATTGCTTGTCCTAAAGGACAACCGACACCATTTTTTTGTTTCCTAACATCAGAAAAACGTTTTATGGCGTCTAAAATACATAGGCTGATATTTTTAGTCTAACGCAAAACGTTGCCCAAAACTGCCACTATTGAGCTCAAAACTGGAGAGATTCAGGAAGTCCCGCCCCCATGTTCGTGATGTCTCATCAGGAACCTCCTTCACAAACTGCCTTGCTCCAGAATCAAAATAATGGCTTCAGAGAGTTCAGATTCTGAAAAGATCATTTCTTGTTACTCATCCAGTTATGAATATGATTCAAATAGTTCTGAAGAGGAAAGCATAAGTGGTTTGGGATCGATTAAAGAAGTCCTTCCGTATCAATTCGAGCCGTATGCAAGCGACGAAACTGGTGAAGGACACGACATAGGGTCAAGAAAAGCATTTATGTTCGATTCTAAGAAAAGACTGACAGACACCAAAGAGCTCGATCCACGTTTTGAAGAATGTAATCATCTTTGGCTTGGAAGAGCTCCATTCTACTTATATACATTCAACAAAATAATTCACGAGCTGGATGATCAGCCTCGAGAGGAGCAGAAACAACACGAGCGGATGACAGTGGTTATCCATCGCTAACTCCGGTTAGCTCCTCGTTCTGTAAATGTAAGAAAGAAAGAATAGGGAATGAAACCAAAAATTCTGAAGATACAAAAAGGAGAGGAGTAGCAGTACCTTACATTGCAGGAGTTTCTGAAAGACTACAAAGCGTCCTTTGGCAACACAAAATTCCTACTTATTTCAACCCGATAAACACTTTAAGGCAAAAATTAGTGCATCCAAAAGATAGGCTGCAAAATGAAAAACAAAGTAATGTAGTTTATTCAATATATTGTAAGAATGAAAATTGTAAAGAGCAGTTCATTAGGGAGACTAAAGAAATTCTCAAAAAAAGACTATCAACATCGCAGGGATAATACTAGTGGGCCTCAATCGACAGTACACATGCACCTAAAAGCTAGCAACCACTCATTTGACGACAATGAGTTTAAAATCTTAGCGAAAGAACATGGATGGTTTGAAAGGGGAGTAAAATAAGTGATTTTCATAAAACAACTAAATCATTCATTAAACCGGTCTGGTGGGGTGAGGTTCAATTTGGATCGTTCATACAATAGCCTGCTTGGGCAACATAGGATTAGTAATACTGATGAGGTGATACTGGTCGAAGTGGGGCAATCAGGCTAGTCGTTAGTCAGAACGATAGGAACTATCAGTGGAGCAGCTGCAGGGAGTAGTCCTCTGCTCCCCCCAATCTGAGAGCAGGGACCTATCATAGCACCGCCATGTCTGGACAGTAGGGATATATATATAGGGCCTAAACTACCAGTAAGACTTTAGTTTGCTGACAAAGTTTCTTGGATAAGAAGCGAAACGTCCGACACCTTCAAAGAAGTACAGATGACAGCTGAAGAAACCTTTTCATCGATGGACCACTCCTGTACGACTGAGAGCTTACTCAGACATAACACTCAGAGAGCAATCAAAAAGGAATTTGATTAATTCCTCTAACACTGTTAACAGAATGGAGCATACTGTTGCTTGTACATTATTGTACAAACACGTCATTAATCAAAATGATGTGTTTTGTGGGGACTGCAGTGAACGCATTAATGTAAAGAACATTTTTGACTTCCCTATTAAACACATTTAAAAGGGTACAAACACATTTAAACATCTATCATATCTCAAGGAGAGAGCAAGATCAATGAATAAAACAAAATGTACAAACGATAAAAAAGTGTGCACTCAAAGCAGAAAAGACTACAACAAAGATAATGTTTAAGTGGCCATGATAACGGTGTATCCATTTCAATACAGACATAAAGCCTACACTTTTGTTTAAAAAAACCAATATAAATAACAAACTCGTGTATGCAAATTTAACACTGAAAATGTTCCTTTGATATGAGCATTGTACGACAACATGGTCAAGGTCCGACCATTTTCTTTTCGGAGAGTGTGGCGGGACGAATGTGCTTAGAGATTCAGGAAGTCCCGCCCCCATGTTCGTGATGTCTCATCAGGAACCTCCTTCACAAACTGCCTTGCTCCAGAATCAAAATAATGGCTTCAGAGAGTTCAGATTCTGAAAAGATCATTTCTTGTTACTCATCCAGTTATGAATATGATTCAAATAGTTCTGAAGAGGAAAGCATAAGTGGTTTGGGATCGATTAAAGAAGTCCTTCCGTATCAATTCGAGCCGTATGCAAGCGACGAAACTGGTGAAGGACACGACATAGGGTCAAGAAAAGCATTTATGTTCGATTCTAAGAAAAGACTGACAGACACCAAAGAGCTCGATCCACGTTTTGAAGAATGTAATCATCTTTGGCTTGGAAGAGCTCCATTCTACTTATATACATTCAACAAAATAATTCACGAGCTGGATGATCAGCCTCGAGAGGAGCAGAAACAACACGAGCGGATGACAGTGGTTATCCATCGCTAACTCCGGTTAGCTCCTCGTTCTGTAAATGTAAGAAAGAAAGAATAGGGAATGAAACCAAAAATTCTGAAGATACAAAAAGGAGAGGAGTAGCAGTACCTTACATTGCAGGAGTTTCTGAAAGACTACAAAGCGTCCTTTGGCAACACAAAATTCCTACTTATTTCAACCCGATAAACACTTTAAGGCAAAAATTAGTGCATCCAAAAGATAGGCTGCAAAATGAAAAACAAAGTAATGTAGTTTATTCAATATATTGTAAGAATGAAAATTGTAAAGAGCAGTTCATTAGGGAGACTAAAGAAATTCTCAAAAAAAGACTATCAACATCGCAGGGATAATACTAGTGGGCCTCAATCGACAGTACACATGCACCTAAAAGCTAGCAACCACTCATTTGACGACAATGAGTTTAAAATCTTAGCGAAAGAACATGGATGGTTTGAAAGGGGAGTAAAATAAGTGATTTTCATAAAACAACTAAATCATTCATTAAACCGGTCTGGTGGGGTGAGGTTCAATTTGGATCGTTCATACAATAGCCTGCTTGGGCAACATAGGATTAGTAATACTGATGAGGTGATACTGGTCGAAGTGGGGCAATCAGGCTAGTCGTTAGTCAGAACGATAGGAACTATCAGTGGAGCAGCTGCAGGGAGTAGTCCTCTGCTCCCCCCAATCTGAGAGCAGGGACCTATCATAGCACCGCCATGTCTGGACAGTAGGGATATATATATAGGGCCTAAACTACCAGTAAGACTTTAGTTTGCTGACAAAGTTTCTTGGATAAGAAGCGAAACGTCCGACACCTTCAAAGAAGTACAGATGACAGCTGAAGAAACCTTTTCATCGATGGACCACTCCTGTACGACTGAGAGCTTACTCAGACATAACACTCAGAGAGCAATCAAAAAGGAATTTGATTAATTCCTCTAACACTGTTAACAGAATGGAGCATACTGTTGCTTGTACATTATTGTACAAACACGTCATTAATCAAAATGATGTGTTTTGTGGGGACTGCAGTGAACGCATTAATGTAAAGAACATTTTTGACTTCCCTATTAAACACATTTAAAAGGGTACAAACACATTTAAACATCTATCATATCTCAAGGAGAGAGCAAGATCAATGAATAAAACAAAATGTACAAACGATAAAAAAGTGTGCACTCAAAGCAGAAAAGACTACAACAAAGATAATGTTTAAGTGGCCATGATAACGGTGTATCCATTTCAATACAGACATAAAGCCTACACTTTTGTTTAAAAAAACCAATATAAATAACAAACTCGTGTATGCAAATTTAACACTGAAAATGTTCCTTTGATATGAGCATTGTACGACAACATGGTCAAGGTCCGACCATTTTCTTTTCGGAGAGTGTGGCGGGACGAATGTGCTTCAAGGCAGACTGACACAACACAACAATCAGTGGCCGACAAAACCATAGTGACACCCTGATTTGCCGAATCAGTACATACATGGAATTTAAATTCAAACCAATGGCATAAAAGGCCGGCAAATTCAATCAATAATGCAAATAAGTAAATAAATAAACATGAAAAACGGACTATGAAAGGGGAACCCGTTCTGCTGTACTTCACACAAGTACATCCGGGAAAAGTGAGATGATCATGTAACTGTTCGATATTTTTATTTCCCACAATTGCGAAAGTGAAATACATTGATTATATTTTTACACAGAGTGGAATAGCTTCAGTTGTGTTCTTTTAATTTTTAACTAATTAAAAAAAATCCAGTGTCTCAGAAAATTTCAGTATGAAATAGGATGAATAGAAAAGTATATTGTAAATGAAATGTAATGCTTCTGAAAATTGTGTACATTTCTATGCACTCAGTATTTGGCTGGGCCTCCTGTTGAATGAAATACTGCTTCAGCCAGTGGTGCTTCTCAGTGTGTGTAATGGAAGTCCATGTTGCTTTCAGAGCAGCATTAAGGTCATCTACATTTTGGAGTTTGGTTCCGCTCATCTTCATCACAGTTTCCAACATATTCTGAGTGGGATTTAGCTCAGGTGAGCTATCTGTCCAATCAAGCACGCTTATCCTACTCATTGAACCAGCTGCTGGTATGTTTGGCCATGTGGGCTGATGCCAAACCCTGTAAGCAAATGGAATCAGCTTCTCCATAAAGTTTGTCAGCAGAAGGAAGCATTAAGTGCTCTAAACTATCTTCAGATTAGATTGCTGCTTTGGAAAACACACTGGACACCAGCTGATGACAAAAGACTTAAAATCATCACTGACACTGGAAACTTTACACCAGAGCTCACGTAATTTGGGTTCTGTGCCTTTCCACTCTTCCACTAGAATGTGGCACCCCGATTTCCAAATGCTATACAAATTTTACTTACAAGAGGATTTTGGACTTCTGAACAACAGCCCTTTCTTTTTCTCCACAGCCCAGGTAAGACACTTCTGAAATTGTTGCTGGTCCATGAGTGGCTTGAAATGTACAGCCTATTGCGAGGAATCGTCTGATGCCAACCATAGTATGTTTTTGTGGACTCCCCCAAATTATTAAATAGAGTTTTCTTTACAATCCTCTGGTTGGTTTGGTTTGGTCATCCATTTTTCTGGTGCAACTTTTCTTTCAATGTTCTCCTTGCATTCATTTTTCAATGAATATGCTTCTTGAGTGCACCACCATATTAACAACTTTTTCCTTTTGCTCCGAGCTTTTGTGCCCTCAATGACTGTCCTATGGACATCTGTCAATCAGAATCAGAAAACCTTTATTCTTCCCACAATGGGGAAATTTGCAGACCACACCAGCAATTTGAAAGGGGATGGGGTGAGGGGTGAAAGGATAGAAAACAAGATATTCTAAGCATAGTAAAATAAAAATGTCAACTCAGCAGTCTTCCTCATTAATTGCATAGCCTGCTGACCCAGACAGACTATTTAAAGGCTTGGGAAAACTTCATAGGTGGTAGTGCTACATTAAATAGTTGCTTCGGTTGCGACATCTTGACTCTACAATCTTGTAGGTTTTCACGACATTCAAACTCTGAGACACTATAATCACTAATCTCTAATCATAGATTTGCAAGTACTGTACTGGTAATTAAATCTTAAAATCTTCTGCTCTGTGTGTAATGAATATCTTTTATGGGTTTCACTTTGAAATTAATTATTCAATAATATTTAACTTTTTCATGATGAACCATACCCATACTACAATACATTGTGCATTCATCCATCAGGGGTTTCTATCAAAATCCACATGGATCTGATATTTAAATTCCTTGGCATTCAGACCCAATGTTGTTATTGTTTTGTCCTTTTCAGTGTTTCATTGGCAGGCCACGATAATGGGTCCAGTAAGTATTCCTCTTGTATAATTTCATTTGAAATGTGTTACACAAGCACTAACAGCTTCTCTCTGTATGCCACTAGAGTGACAGCCCTTATCAGAATGGAGTTTTTTTCCTTACCATCCACTTTCCGACAGATTACCCTTTCAAACCACCAAAAGTGAGTAACTATCTGCCATTGGCGTCATGGAAGGCGGACGTTGAATTGTTTGTACTGTATTTGATTTGATTTGGTTTCTGTCATGATGATTGGGAATTGACAGCTTTCCTGCTAATTTTTAGGTTGCATTTACAACAAAAATTTACCATCCTAATATTAACAGCAATGGAAGTATTTGTCTGGATATACTGAGATCACAGTGGTCACCTGCACTAACAGTATCCAAAGGTAAGTGCCAATAAACTTGACAGGCAACCGCATATGTTACTTTAAAAGTTTGTTTTTCCAGACAAAAAAAATGCTGATCCCTGTTTCACAACCAGGTCTGTATACAATACAATACATATTGAATTATATAGCGCTTTAACAACAGCTGAAGCTGTAACAAAGCACTTAAGATGGACAACTATCTATGCAGGTAACATCCAACTTACGACCGGGTTCCATTCCAACCAAACGGTCGTAAGTCAAAATGGTAGTAAGTCAAAATCCATTCAAAATGTTGAAGAGAGACTCTGTGCCAAATGACTTGCAAATAATCTGATTCGGCCCCCCATGGGGTCGGAGGGCGTGGGTTCGGCCGGTTGCCTTCTTCCCGGCCTTACCCCGCTCTCCACGGCCACGCACGGTCCGACCCCGCGGTTGTCTGCAGTGCCGACGCGTTCGACCCGTCGCCTCGAAGCAGAACGAACTGTCTGAAGGAGGCGGCTGTCATCTCGTCGGCGGTGAACTATCATGTGCGGGGGGAGGGTCCCCTGGCATCATATATATATATATATATATATATATATATATATATATATATATATATATATATATATATATATATATATATATATATATATATATATATATATATATACTGTAAAGTGACCTTGAGAGTTTTGAAAGGCGCTTATAAATGAAATGAAATAATATATATATATATATATATATATATATATATATATATATATATATATATATATATATATATATATATATATATATATATATATATGTGTGTGTGTGTGTGTGTGTGTGTGTGTGTGTGTGTGTGTGTGTGTGTGTGTGTGTGTGTGTGTGTGTATACATATACATATAAAAAAAAAAAAAAAAATCCTCGTCTCACCCACCATGGGTGGTGTCTGTCCCCATTTCAGCTCGGGTCCTCTACCAGAGGCCAGGAAGCTTGAGGGTTCTGCGCAGTATCCGTGCTGTTCCCAGCACTGCGCTTTTCTGGACCGAGATATCCGATGTTGTTCCCGGGATCTGTTGCAACCACTCGTCGAGTTTGGGGGTCACTGCCCCGAGTGCTCCGACCACCACAGGCACGACTGTCACCTTTACCTTCCAGGCTCTCTCCAGCTCCTCTCTGAGCCCTTGGTATTTCTCGATTTTCTCATGTTCCTTCTTTCTGATGTTCCCATCACTCGGGACCGCTACATCCACGACAACGGCTTTACTTTCCCCTTTATCTATGACCACGATATCTGGTTGGTTGGCCATTACCCTCTTGTCAGTCTGTATCTGGAAGTCCCACAGGATTTTTGCTCCGTCATTCTCCACCACCTTGGGAGGTGTTTCCCATTTTGACCTTGGGGTTTCCAGTCCATACTCCGCACAGATGTTTCGGTAGACTATGCCAGCCACCTGGTTATGGCGCTCCATGTAGGCTTTCCCTGCCAGCATCTTACACCCTGCTGTTACGTGTTGGATTGTCTCAGGTGCCTCTTTGCACAACCTACACCTTGGGTCTTGTCTGGTGTGGTATATGCCTGCCTCTATGGCTCTGGTGTTCAGGGCCTGCTCTTGGGCAGCCAGGATGAGTGCCTCTGTGCTGTCCTTTAGGCCAGCCCTTTCTAGCCACTGATAGGACTTCTTGAGATCAGCCACTTCTGCTATGGTTCGGTGGTACATCCCATGTAGGGGCTTTTCCTCCCATGATTGTCCCTCTTCCAGCACCTCATCCTCTGTTCCCCATTGACTGAGACATTCTCTGAGTACATCATCCGTTGGAGCCTTCTCTTTGATGTATTCATGGAGCTTGGATGTTTCATCCTGGACAGTGGCTCTCACACTCACTAGTCCCCGGCCTCCTTCCTTACGGCTTGTGTACAGTCTCAGGGTGCTGGACTTGGGATGGAACCCTCCGTGCATGGTGAGGAGTTTTCGGGTCTTAACATCCGTGGTCTGGATCTCTTCCTTTGGCCACCTTATTATTCCTGCAGGGTATCTGATCACTGGCAGGGCATAGCTGTTTATTGCCCGGGTCTTGTTCTTGCCATTGAGCTGGCTTCTGAGGACTTGCCTCACCCGCTGGAGGTATTTGGTCGTAGCCGCTTTCCTTGTTGCTAATTCGAGGTTGCCATTGGCCTGTGGTATACCGAGGTACTTGTAGGTGTTTTCAATGTCTGCTATTGTTCCTTCAGTGAGTGAGACCCCTTCAGTGTCTCTTAGTCACCATCCGACTACATTTCTCCAGCCCGAATGACATTCCGATATCACTGCTGTAGATCAGGGAGTCTATGTCCCTTTCGCTCTTAGCATACAGCTTGATGTCATCCATGTAGAGGAGGTAACTGATCGTAGCTCCATTTCTGAGGCGGTATCCATAGCCTGTCTTGGCGATTATCTGGCTGAGGGGGTTCAGTCCTATGCAGAACAGCAGTGGGGAGAGTGCATCACCTTGGTATATGCCACATTTGATGGACACTTGCGTTAGTGGCTTGCCATTTGCTTCAAGTGTGGTTTTCCACATCCTCATCGAGTTTGCAACGAAGGCTCTCAGGGTCCTGTTGACCTTATACAACTCCAAGCATTCAGTGATCCATGTGTGTGGCATCGAGTCATATGCTTTCTTGTAATCAATCCAGGCTGTGCACGGGTTGGTATGTCGGGACCTGCAGTCTTGAGCGACTGTTCTGTCAACCAGCAGCTGATGTTTGGCACCTCTAGTATCTCTATTAGTATCTCTTTCTGTGCTTTGCTCATGTATTGTTCCATGTGTCCACTTATCTTAGCCGCAATGATGCCTGACATGAGCTTCCATGTTGTGGAGAGACAGGTTATTGGCCGATAGTTGGAAGGAACTGCACCCTTTGAGGAATCCTTCATGATCA
>NC_142737.1:22560000-22607500 GCF_051943395.1 Hippocampus bargibanti
ATAAAAGAAAACAAAAAAATTGTCGAAAGAGAGAACAGCTCATTTGCCCTGATGTTTGTTTTACACTAGTACTGTATTCATTTAGTTGGGGACGAGTCTCCTTTCACGCTTCATATTTGTTTTATGAACAAAACTCAGATGTGAACAACTTCACAATGCTTATGCTACTAAAGTAGAACTATAGTCATGCTTTTCAGGGTAAATTAATATGAAATTGTCATTATTATTTTTTTCAGGTGATGTAAAGCTCCTGTACTCCCTGCTCATAATCATGATTACACTGGTATATTGTGGGGTAAACAACCTCAGCTGACCAGTTTGTCTGGTTGCCACATTTGTGTAGTATCATTGAAACATTTATTTTGAGCCTTCTTTTGTCATGTCATCTGGTGTGATCATGATTGGAATGTGTCATATGATTATGTTAGTTTGAATTTAATACAATGTGACTTTTTGATGAACTAGTTAGTGTGTGGTATTTTTTCCATGTACTGATGCTGCCAATATAAAGGGAAATTATTTAATTGCAGAAAGTGGAAGAAACAACATTATCTAACATGTTTGGAATGGTCCACAGCAAAGCATGAACGTTAGTAGTTTCAATGCTAGGTTTTAGACCACATCTTAGATTCCTAAATTCATTGTTGTTGGAAAAATGTCTAGCATGTCAAGCACTATGTGTTATAAGGTTTTGAAAAGCTACACTGAATGAAGTATATGTCTTTTTATGTTTAGACTATGTACAATGTTTATTTGCCTTTTGTTCATACTCCTTCCAACTTAATGACTGAATGCAGCCTCAATCATCATGACTGATGTTACTATTGACTCTTGTGCTCAAAGTTCATATAGGCAGCTTGGCATGCTTTGCACTCTAGAGAACCTTCTCTCAGCCACTTGCCAGATATGTATCAGGGATTTTGTTATAATTCATCTACCTAATACATTTGATGAAACTTTTAGCCTTAACCCTCATTTTGTAAATACAGTACAGGAAAAAAAATCTTACTCTGAAGTGTCAAATGCCGAAATTAGATCTCATGGCTCATTCATTTCCTCTGAATTTGTTTTTACTTAATCCAGGGCTGGCTTTCATGCATTTAAGAATTTGAAATGTGCTAACTGTAACATTGAGCAACCACATATCTTCACTTTGTCCATGCAAGGTAACTGTTGACATTGTCATTAAACATTAATAAAAGCAATGGCTTTACTGTCATTTTCAATTTTCGGTCATGTATTTTAAAAGGTAATTTTGGAAACAGCATTGCATGCCAAATTTCTGGTCCTACGCCCACGATTCTCACCACTATTTACCGCCCCCCCCCCCCCCCCCCCCCAAACCTCACTGTGTCTTTTTAAACGACTTTACTATTCTCACCTATCTCTCTTCTCTCTCACCGAATATAATCATGGGAGACTTTAATTTAAACGTAGATAATCCAAATACTCCGCTAACAATTGACTTCACTTCTTACCTTGATAGCCTTGACTTCAGCCAACTTGTGGATGTTCCTACACACATAAAGGGTCACACACTTGACCTAATATGCTACTGTGGTGTGTCTCATTCCAACAGCACAGCTGTTTAACTCCCAATAACAGACCATTACTTCGTTACTTGTAACGTTTCCATCTCACTCTCCACCACCAAAACACCCCGTTCGATCAACTTTCATAACATCAAGGGCATTAACCCGGACTCTTTTGCTTTAATGTTCGCCTATTATCTCTGGACCCAAGCTCCTCTCCTGATGATCTGGTTTCCCGCTACAACTCGGACCTCAACGACATTCTTAACTCGCTCGCTCCTGTCAAATCCCGCTCTGTTTTATTCACTCGTTCTGCACCCTGGTTCAACGCTCATCTCCGCTCCATGAAATCGAAAACACGCCAGCTTGAAAGACTATCGGAGAACCAGACTCACTGTTCACAAAGATATGTATACCGCCCAACTTTCTCTCTACAAGAACAGTATCTCTCATTGACTCATTGACTCAAATACTGTACTGGAAATACTCTGGCTCTCTTTTCTCTTTATAACAACAATAATTCAACCCCTTATTTCTCTACCCCCTCACTTTTATTCCTCTGACACCTGCAATTCTCTCCTTCTATTCTTTTCTGAAAAAGTCAACAAAATCCACCATAATCTTGGCTCCTCTATGCCCCTCACTTCCCCCAACCTTCCTACCCCCTCTCATCTCTTATCTTCTTTTGATCTCCCTCATCCCTCTACAATCTCGAAGCTCATAACAAAATCCAAGAATTCCTCCTGTCAATTAGATCCCCTCCCAACAGTTCTGGTCAAATCCTGCTTGCCATCTCTCCTTCCATTCATTTCAGCCATTATTCACCCCTCGCTGTCCTCTGGAATTGTCCCTGTCCCCCTCAAAGCGGCAGCTTTCACACCAATTCTTAAAAATTCTGGATCTGATTCCAATGACTTAAAGAACGTTGGCCCCATTTCTCACCTTCCTTTTAGTTCTAAAATCCTAGAGAAAGTTGTGTACTCTCAGCTACACTCTCACATCTCCCAGAATGAACTCTACGAACCGTTCCAATCTGGTTTCCGCCTCCTGCACCGTACAGAATCAGCTCTCTTAAAAGTCACGAATGATTTTCTTTTGGCAGCTGATGCCGGTTTACTCTCCATCCTCGTCCTTCTTGACCTCACTGCAGCTTTTCACACCATTTCTCATCCCATCCTCCTTGACAGACTTTCCTCCATAGGGATCACTGACACGCCGGTACGCTGGTTCCACTCTTATCTCTCTGGCCGCTCTTAGTTCATCCAAATTAACTCCTTCACTTCACAGTCCTGTCCTGTATCATCTGGTGTGCCCCAAGGCTCTGTCCTGGGACCTTCTTCCCTTTCACTCTGCATCTCTGAAATTAAATTCAGGTTTACACATAACTTCCTCGAACTTAACAGCGAAAAAACTGAAATTCTCCTCGTTGGTACCAAATCCACCTTGAGCAAAGCTAACAGTTTCTCTCTCACTATTGACAATTTGACCGTTTCTCCCTCCCATCAGGTGAAAAGTCTAGGTGTCATTCTTGATAGCACACTATCTTTCCACTCCCATATAAATAACTGAACCCGGTCTACGTACTTCCACCTACGCAATATCAATCGTCTTCGCCTGTCTCTCACTCCTCATACCACTGCTATCCTCGATCATAATCTTGTCACCTCCCGGATTGACTATTGTAATTCACTTCTCATTGGTGTCCCTTCAACTCGTCCAGAATTCTTCAGCCCGGATCATCACCAGAACCTCATCCTTTCAACACTTCACCCCCGTCCTCCAAGAGCTCCACTGGTTCCCGGTCAAATATAGAATCAACTTTAAAATTATTTATACATTTAAAGCTATCCATAACCTTGCCCCCCATACCTATCTGACCTTCCTCTAATTTCTATTCCCTCTCCTCAGTTGCGTGTTATATTGCATTGTGTAACATGATTTCATTATGTATCTGCTCAGAGGTGTCGTTTGAGTTGGGTTAATTAACAACCAGCCCCTGCTAAAAAAGGTATTTTACTTGAATTTGAAACAAATGGGCTTTTCTACCGTCAGTACTCAAAGCAATGTCAATACAAAAAAAGCGAACACTATACAGTGAGACCTCAACTTACGAACTTAATTGGTTCCCAGACAGAGTGTGTAAGGTGAAAAGTGTGTAACTCAAAAAAATAATTTCCCATAGGAAACCATTAAAATGGGAATAATCAGTTCCCGGGTTTCCATAAAATATACTTTTCAACTAAATAAACCTTAAAACTACACACAACATACCTTATTCTATGTATAATAAATGTGCTACTGTATTGTAATGAAAGAAATACAGTGCATTGTATCATAAAGTCACTTGAATTAAGTTTATGGCTTGATGGAATGGCATTGGAGGTCGAAGGTCAAAGGGAATTGCTGTTTGGAAAGAGGCGCATTACATGAGGACTGTAATTAAAGAAATAAACTGTGCTGTAAAATAAAGTTTTATTTACCTTTTTGGTGGTCGTTGATGGCTTATGGAAGGACAGTCACCTTCCATAAGGACTGTTGGTAACTTAACCTCTGGTGCTGTTCGGTCGTGTGCTTCCGCCGAAGATCACTCCGCCAGCCATGGTGGGTGTGTATTATGAAAATAGTGCTTATTATAAGGTTTAATTTTCATAAATTTGACGTTTGTAAGACAAAAAGTTTGTAAATTGAGGTGTTTGTAAGTTGAGGTCTCACTGTACTTAAGTACACTGTGACCTCATTTAACCTACTGATGACGCACCGGGATCATGTGGGAGTTCAGTCTCTTGCTCAAGGACACTTTGACATGGAATCGAAACACCGAACTCCGGGTTGGGAGAGGACACTCTGAGCCACGGTGCCTCCAAGACTCCTCGAGAGGAAAAGCACGGTATGTTCGATTCCAACACCCACATGAGTTTTCCCCCGTGTTATCAATTGAAAATATCCGATGATTGAAATCAATGCATTGAATGAATTTTGGGAAGGGTAACCCTATCGTGATTTTATGCCACATTTTATATACAGTCGTCATAATTTGCAGACACGCACCGCTTCTTCGTGATGTCCCGTTTTTTTACACTGCCCCTTTATATACCCACGAGGATAGCAAGTTTAGCTTCCTGGTTAGGTGAAAAGCAGCGTCAGCGGTGCCACTCCTCCAACAAGGAAGGAAGGGCGCATCCCTGATCGGAAAGCTAGCTGGCTAGCTCAGGCCAGCCCAACTCAACACAATCATGGCAGTAAACCTGAGCAAAAATGGCCCCGCATTAACAGCGGCATATACAGAAGTCGTGAATGAAAAATCCGATACGAACTGGTAAGACACAGCAAGTTCAAATAACGCGGAAACTTTGAGGCTGAGAGGGAGACATTGCGGTGTGATGCTGGTTAGCATGCGAGCAGTCAGTCCTGAAGTAACGTTTAAGTTGTCTGTTGTGTTCACGAAATGTTACTCCTAAACCTCAACATATGTTACAATGTCAACCTCCCTTTATTTTTGTTCACTCGTTAGTGTAGTCGGCATTTGGGCCATGATCTTGCAATCACAACGAATGGTAGTTTTATATACTCGAATCGAAGCCTGTACTCCATAATTAATTCAGAACATTGTATTCCAAACGTTTGAAGAGTTGTTTCATGTTTTGGATGAAAGGTGATTATTTTTAAACAACGTCTGATTGTGAGTCTGGCAATGCCCCCCACTTCCTGGTTCAGCTTTGGGTGTCTTTCAACTTCAACTTGATATGGTTCTCTGGTGACATCCGCTCTTGTTTAAATAATCGTCACTTTTTGTCAAACTATCGCTGCGTGTTCTTGGCTCGACTTTAAAATGATAGATAGTATCACCACCCTAATATAACATGTAGAATAAATATGTCTTTGATCAGCTCGATATGCCGGTGACACATAGAGGTAGAACGGTTAAATATCTTTCCACTTCCAACTCAGCTGTTCTTGCTTGTATTGCAACATTTGTGAAAAATTGCAATTAAAACAGTCTTATCTCCATGAAAGCTGGGAAACACTGTTACAGATGATAATCGCACATTAGAGAACATACTGGTCCAAATAGGACAAAAGCAAGTACATATTTGCCTCAAAAAATTAAATGGTTCAGTTTCCATTTGTATATACATGTACATGTATTCTCTTCTTAATTGTTCTCAGTTTATGCTGAGAATGGATGGTGGAGGCTTGCTTATGTTTCACTTTTGTCCAATGAATGTCCGCTTCTCCCTGTTTGTTGTCATATTCCTCTTCTTTGCTGTCATTTGGACTGACACAATCCAACAAAAGTCACACACCCTTGAGTTCGAAAGATTTACTGTTCGATGGTTGAGCGCGTCTGCCCATTTGGGTTGATTATCAAATTTCTGGTCTTCAACCTTTGAGATTTTATGAAAACAATCAGGATGTCTGCCTTGCAGTGTTTTTCTTTTGTATTTTCCCACAGTTTTATGACAGTTTATTCACAAGCAGGAAATAATTACATGATAATGTGAGACAATGCATTAGTATCTGATGGCAATATTGACCTATGCAAAGATGGTGATTCCTGTGTTTTGATCACAAGAAGAAATCATTTTAACCATGTTTTTGTTTGTTTAGTAGCCGGATTGTCATCTTTGCAGCCATTGTTTCATCATTCATTGATCATCTTGTTCTAAAATCTAAACATTTGCCATATTACGGACATCACAGGAAGATTTAAAGGGGACATAATGTGCGAAGTTCATCTTTTAATTGCTTTGTCAGAAATAACTTGTTCTCTCAAGTGCCAGCCCACTCATCAAGTGTGAAAATACACAAGTCAACCAATGCCATAAAATGTCTCTTGAAAGAAGCCATTTTGAGTTTGGTGGCCTTTATCTTCGCTGGTGAGTCCCCATTGTGGGATCTGCACACTAGTTGACAAGTGAAGAGCCAGCCGCCTCCACAAATGAATATACAACTGGTGGATTTACTGCCATTTATGTGCTTTCCTCTTGTGGAGTAAAATACATTTCAAGGGTATGTGCTCAAATACAACTTCATGGTGACGCAAAGCTATCTGACATTGGCACACCTCAAATTAGAGGGGGGCAAGGAGAGCTATGTCACGATGAACTGCCCACCCATCACTAAAAGTATCTCTCTACTGAACATTGGTGTTAAGATAGAGTGACTTGTGCGCTGTAATTCTAAATCCTCGGGGTATTTTGACTAAAACGTATCACATATATGTTATGAAGAAACATTTTGGAAAATGCCTCATAACAAACACAATTGCTATGGCTCATTTCACATGCGTCAATAAAATACAAAACTAAAACCAATCAAGCTTCAAAGTAACTGGACGAGAACAGTATTGTAATATGTTTTACTGGCTCTCCTCCTCAGGGCCTTGTTCACCTACGAAGGAAACAGTAATGACATCCGCCTGGCAGAAAAGGGAGGTGAGTTATTGGTTTCGTCGTTCATCAAGCTTTTGTCATCTCGACACAAAAGTATCAAATGTGTGTTGGAATGTCTCTGTCAGCATGCAACTGCAGCTTTGGAAGATCAGGACAAAGCAATCGCATGCCCCTGCTGTCTCAACCAGTCATTTGCAAAGCGAAAAAAGTTCCCTGTTACACAAGCAACCACAGTAGACATTTGACTATTGCCACAATGTTTGTCTATCAGATGGTGGATTGGAGGAGATGGTTGAGGAGCTAAACAGTGGAAAAATCATGTATGCCTTCTGTCGGGTCCAGGATCCAAATTCCGGTCTCCCTAAATATGTCCTCATCAACTGGGTCTGTACTACATTCCACCGCAATACATTTGTCGTCTCTCACTGCTGAAGTGGTACTTTAAAACCAAGTGTTTGTCTCTTAGACGGGTGAAGGAGTGAATGATGCCAGAAAAGGACTTTGTGCAAATCATGTGAGCTCCATGGCAAACTTTCTAAAGGTAACACCACACTCATTTGAATACACATGTGACTTTTTGCCTACCATCTGTTTGCATTTAAAACTTGCTGAATTGCACAGTCTGCATCTTTCGAGGATGACATGAAGAAAAGATTATTCATCAAAGCTGGATGCATCCATGGAAAATGGCTCAGTTGGAAACGTTTCAATGTCATAACATTGTATATCATAAAAGCAAGCACCTGGAAAGGCACCAAGTTCACACCAGCTTATGTCAGACTGAGCAGTAAATGGAACTTGAACTTTAATGTCTTTCAGGGGGCCCACGTTACAGTAAATGCCCGAGCAGATGAGGATGTGGAACCTGAGGTGATCATGGAGAAGGTGGCCAAGGCCTCCGGAGCCAACTATAGCTTCCACAAAGAAACCTCTCGCCGCTTCCAAGACAGCGGCCCTCAGGGTCCCGTGGTATGCCTCATTCATTGCTCAGCCTGGAAAATTAGAAGTAAGGAGTATTTGGGAATGGTCAAACTTAATTCTGCGATGTTGCTTAGTGGCTACCTGTTTGAGGTCGAATTGATTTCCATGTTTGGTCGTAAGTCAGGATGGCGTCAACTTGCTGCCTGTACTGGATGCAACAGAAATTGAAATGGACATTTTCAATTTAAAAAGGGATCTCAAAAAGAGAGTATGTGAGGTACAAATTTCAACTCCACCAACTTTGGAGTTTCCAGCGAAGATGTTTTTAACAGCTGGACATCCCATCTTGGCTCGAAGCATGTTGCCATTCTTTTGCATATTTCTATAAAACAGAAAGACTTGGGACTTGGTTACAGTTGCCTCTTGCATCTGAATATTAAAACATCCACTTCTGCGATTTGGATATAGCTTTTTATTTTATGGCCTCTTCTGCGCTGAGCATATGGCACATTACTAGGCCATTCATTGTCTACTGTATGTGCTGCCATGACCACCAATGTCGCATACAGTGATACCTCAGCTTACAAATGCTTTAGCGCATTAACTTTTCACCTTACGAACATTGTAATCTTGGCATACAAACTATTTTTCAGCAGACGAACCAAACCACACAGCGCCACGGTGACTGGCGGACTAGTTTTTGGCAGATGAACACCAAACCACACGGTCGAACAGTGCCACGGTGGCTGGCGGACTAGTTTTCGTCACCACTTTTCTTTGAGTGCAGACGCGGTTTGTTATTGAGTGGAGTACTTTTGCTATGATGGGACCGAAAAATACCCCACCACAGGCTAGTGGTAAGCCTAAGAAGACAAAGAAAATTACGGTTGAGTAGAAGAAGGAGATCATCGAAAAACACGAACGTGGCGGGCGTTTATGTGACTTAGCGTACCAGTATCAGTACGCTAAATCGACCATTGCTACGTGTGGCTAAGGCTGTTTCTGTGCTGTCTAAGCAACAGTGTCAGGCAATAGAAGAGGTGGAAAACCTTCTGTTGCTTTGGATTGACGAAAAGCAGCTAGCAGGGGACAGTGTGAGTGAGAGTATTATCGCCGAGAAAGCACGGCGACTTCACTCGGATATCAACAGGCAACTACATCAACGACCATCACAAAGGTAAATAAAACGACTTTATTATAAAATAAGGTATATTTTGTGTAGTTTTAAGGCTTATTTAGTCGAAAATTATGTTTTATGGGGACCTGGGAACGATTATTCTAATTATTAATGGTTTCTTATGGGAAATAATTGTCACTGTACCATATTTGAAAACATAACATTAAATCTGAGCAACAGCATTCTGTGGCAACAAATGTAGCATCCAAGAGAACGGGTGGTTGCAGAGGGATTTCAAAGTGACAACAGTAAGAAAGTTTGGTGGAGTTGTACAGTGAATGTCATGCAGAAATAAAACAAGGACTGTGTCCCAGCAGGGTGTGTGCTGCCGATTAGCCAAAGTGTGCTGGAATAGGCTCAAGCTAACCTCAGAATCAGAATCAGAATCAGAATACCTTTATTCGTCCCGCAATGGGGAAATTTGCAGTCCACAGCCTATCTGTACTGCAACAAGGTAGCAGTATAGAAATGCGCTCAGTGAATATCTCTGAACATTTTCATTGTATAAAAATATTTTTCAATCTCATCACATTGGTACACTGCGATTTTCGCGTTATAATCTAATGTTCAGATTAAGACTGAATGCATTCAAAATGCATCGAACCCCATTTTCCTTCAGTTTAGTTTTGTTGCCCAATGAAGTCACGCTCTGTGTCTTTGGCACAGGGTTCCGTGTACCAGAAGACAAATGCTATGTCAGAAATCAGGAAGACCAACAAGGACACATTCTGGGCACAGGCAGAGGTAAGCACACTGTTGCTTTGTCTGATTTTCACCTCCGATACAAACAGAATGAATCTAATTTTTTAACGCATCGTTGTGATTAAGCTTGCTTTTTATATCATATGCACACGTCAGTCTGTCTTGTCATTTTGTCCCCCAGAAAGAGGAGGAGAGGCGTCGCCTGGAGGAGCGGCGCAAAGCTGATGAAGAGCGCCAGCACCTGGAGAAGGAGAGGAAAAACAGGGAAGTCAAGGAGGCAGCACTCAGGGACCAACGAGACAAGGAGAGAGCCGTTCAAATTGAGCAACAGAAGTAGGTGGCAACAACCGAGCGTTTGTCTTGACTTTTGCTCATGACATTGATCTGATTTGAACGTTGCTTTGACAGGAAATACCAGCAGCAACAGGAGGCTGACCGCAAGGAGCAAGACAAACACCGCTGGGTAAATGTCTGTCTCCTTTTGTTTTGTGGTTAGGTTTGGGTGCAAAAAGACGAACCAAAAAGTACAGTAAAGTCTCGTTATATCGATATCGGATATATCGATAGTCCCGGTTATATCGATACTATTTCTATGCACGCACGGGAAAAATTACATGCAAACAGGGTCGGATATATCGATAGTCCCGGTTATATCGATATTTTTTCGGACTCCCTTGAATATCGATATAACGAGACTTTACTGTATATTTGAGTTTTTCCATGTTGTCTTTGCCCTCAATATTCTCTTGATTGACCTTTTTTATGTTTATGCTTAACATGCACATATCCATCGAGAAGTTGCACAATAAATGTGGAAAACCAGTATTTAATGTGACCGACAGGCGCAGCAGGAGGCGATCCAGACAGCTCAAAAGAAAACAGTCAGAGGTGGGGAATCTGTGGAAAAGGCCCATGTAAGTTCCCCCCCTTGAACTGGCCGGCACAGTTGTTTTCGAGTCGCTGCCATTTTAAAGCGCCAATACGACGGTGTCACCCTTCATTCACGACAAGACAGATCATTCAAAGAATATACGCAGTTCATCTATTCTGTTTAATGGTTAACATCACACTCATTCAGACTGGCAAAAGGAGTCCATCACTTCCACTTTCCAAATAAAAATCAATTCAGCCTTTGTATTTAAATTGAAGTGGAAAAAGACTGTTCATTTCTCTACTGAAAGGACAGATTTCAACTCAAATACTTGTGCAGGAACAACCTGGGCAATTTTATTGTAACACCATTTTCTCTGTGTGTGTTTTTGTTCTATGGATCTGCTGATGTCTGTGTCATAGGAGGCAGCTTCCCTCATCTCTCAGCGAGCTATGAATCCCAGAGACATGTTCAAGCAGAGAGAGAGGGGAATAGCTCCCAGTGATGCCAATTTGCCCTCCGCTGCCCCTGCTAGCCCCCAGCCAGGTATTGTACACCCCACTGCACCCCCATTCCCTTTTCCTTAAAATTCAGCAGCTTCCGCTCTTTGCTAGTGGTGGCTACAAGCTACATTTGTCCAAAACGGTCTCCTTATGGGACTCTGCCTGTCGATGATCAGACTTAAACCCGTTGGCCTGTCTCCATCATGTGTCTCTTCCTCTATTTTCCTCTCCTCATCCATCTGTGCATGCTTTCGATTCTATGTGCGCCCCCTACTTAGGGCGTCAGCAAAGCCCTTTCCTACCTAAGCCTGAAAATGAGCGGGCCAGCTCCCCTCAGCGCCAAGCCTCCCCCGTGCCTGCAGGCTCCGCCTCCCCCGTCCATGCTGCAGGTGTGAGCTTATATATGTATACACACACACACACAACACAACATATCAAGTGATGGTTTGCCTAGATCTTAATTGTGCCAAGGCATGTTTTCCTTCTGGATCAACTTCATTCTGCGTTGTGAATCACACAAGGGTGTTCCCACTATTCTGCAGTTTCAGTCATACTAAATGAGGTTTTTAAGTTCGTATTTTTATGGGAATTCCCAGTTGCCCATGCACTTTTGAGCTTTCTATAGCACACTAGGAGAGCAATAAGGCACACTGAGCACCTTGATTCATTTTACCATTGTACTTCCAATCACTCATGCTGTCATGACATTTTTTTTTTAATCACCCCTCACGTCTGCTACCCGTGGTGGTTTTCAACCTGTGTGGGCTTGTGTGTGTACATGCATGTCTGTGCTTGTGTTTTCGGGTAATAAGAGCCAGATTTGGATGATGGACAGTCCAGGTGTGAGTATGACGCACCGGACGTGGCCCCAGAGGAGCACTCCAAAGGTGGGCCATCGTCTGTCGTATTAAGCCTTTCTCGCAGACACCAAGTGGCCCTCTCATCTGCTCTAAACATGATTTGCCACCAGCTTCTCTGGGCCTCCCAGTCAGCGGCAGCAATCCGCTGCTCCCTGCTGGTAGCTAAATGCATGACAGGTTATTTTTCTTTTCACAGAGGAAGCCCCAGCCAGCCCCTGTGTACAGGAGCCTTTACATGAAGACCCACCTCAGGTGGTAGTTCATTTCTTTTGCAGCATCAAAAAAATATGTATTTAGGACGCAAATAAACCAAATTCTCTGGCGGCAGATAGAGGAGAACAATTATGAGGTGACTGCTGAGGAGACACCAGATAGAGGAATCTGTGCTCGGGCCTTGTATGATTACCAAGCTGGTAATTATGTTTCATTTTACTGTATTATTTTTAAAACGCCGCGCTTGCTTTTTTTGTGGGGTATCCCAACTTCCTGCAGTTCACAAACAAGAATTTGTCCTTGGGAAATTGAAAACTGTGAATTAGTGCGTGTGAATGCTTATTGGATGTGATTCTATTTGCATGGCATTACACCGTAGTTAACTTTTCCTCTTTCTGAAAGCCTCGTGAAACTAACTAAAAAAAAACCTTTTCATTAATTTACTGTAGATTTGGGCGCGATTTACGACCAGCCATACTCGCGTCCGCCAGACCCTTTTTTTAATTTTTATTATTATTAATTATCCATCTGCCACCGCAATGCACAAGTAGCCAGCAACGCGTACTACAGTTTTAGCCAGCCAGCATGTCACACACGCACAGCAATCTATTGCGTGACTACACTCAATACAGTAGTTATACAGTGCAGATACCGTCTCGGCAACATCTCTTGTAGTGTACTGTACACTGCTTTTTTTTTTTTTACTTCTGCGTCCGCCTGATTCCGAGCGTGTGTGTCGGGCGACCTCTTCGGCGACCTCTTCTGGCCGTTAGCAGGGAGAGCAATATTCTTTAACCCACTATATAAAATCTAAATATGAAAGCTAAATCGATATGAAATATAATAAAACGGTACAAACGACACTAAAAGGTAAGTATAACATTTGTAAATGAACTGTATGGTAAACAGTTTTGTATACATTACAGGTACAGTTATACAGTAATAAAAATCGATAATACGAAATGTAAAATGATAAAAATGACACTAAAAGTTATAAAATTTATAAATGAACTGTAAACACTTTAATATAGAATAGTATTCAATAGAAAACATTGCTTAAAAACAACAGATTGACATTGTATACTATCTTGTGTAAATGTCACATCGGTCATTTTGAATGGATTTTGACTTCCGACCATTTGGCTTACGACCGTTTTGTCGGAACGGAACCCGGTCGTAAGTAGGAATGTTTCCTGTACTTAATTTATTTGCTCAACATTTTATGTTTTCATCTTTTTTTCATCTGCATTATAAAATGAATTTTTCCCCAGTTTCTTAAAACATTTAAATCCAAGTTAGTGAGTGAGAAAGTGTAGAAATATGATTTCTTACCGATTGCAAACATGTAATCAATTGTGTCCTGTGGTTAAATTGAGCTGTAATCGGCTCTATCTAAGGTGCTACCGTAATGAGGAAAAGCATAATCAGAAGTGGAGATGGTGTTTTGGTTTTTGTATGGACTGACTCTTGTGCTCCCTAGCGGACGATACCGAGATTTCCTTTGACCCTGATGAGATCATCACTGGGATCGAGATGATCGATGAGGGATGGTGGCGAGGCTATGGCCCAGACGGCCATTTTGGAATGTTCCCAGCCAACTACGTCGAGCTCGTGTAGGCAAGCGGATTCACCGGTTACTTAGGGAACGTCCCATGAAGAGTCCTCCACTGAACAAGCTTCTCTGCATCACGGAGCGATGAAACGCCTGGCTATTTCAAATCATTCGCATTTTGAGGTCTGAAGCAGGTACCGTACCTCCACCTCCACCACTTGACTTGTAAATGTGATGAGCCTTAGTTTGTTTGAATCTTGATCGTTTCTGCGCATATGCAGCACTTGAGTCCACATTCCTTTCAAAGTGACCTATTTATCTGATGTCATCAAATTACTTGCTGTAGTAGCGGGGGACGGGCCGGTAATTCAAGATTGTGGTACTAATTTCATTTCAAGCCTCTCTTGTTTCTTGCATTTGTTCTCATAAAACCGGATGTCCCTTTTCTTGTGACTGACCATAAATTATGTTGCATTTCAAAGCTTTTTGAAGTGGATGTTATAAAAAAAAGGCACATTTGTGCTTTCTGGAAGGGTTGACTTTGTGATTAGGGTGAAAAAGTCACTTCAAGTTCCTTGGGGTGTGTTTTGTGGCTTTTTGGTCTCTCCATTTCAATGTACTGTATTTCAACATTTCCGAGGTGTCCGAATGAGAAAAAAAAACATTAAAAACGGTACCCTTTCCATGATATAATTTGTTACATGCTATGTTGCAGTGAGTTGTGAGAGGATGTAATAACAAAAACACTTTTTGTGAGATTTAATTTAAACCAGATTCTTGTATGTATAAAATATACTTCCGCCTTCGTCGACGAAGACGGAAGTATACGCCGAAACATGTCAGGTATTTGAACACCTACAATACATTGTAAGGAAAGAATCTGGTTTAAATTAGATAGCAAGACAGGATGAACTTAGTACAACTATAACTTTTTGTGAGATTTTAGTGAAAAAGTTTAATTTGATCTTGAAACATTCTAGCGTTTTCAGAGTATCATTCCTGATCAGTTCCAAATCGATTTGAAATATCGTGCAATGTGTCGTTCTATGCCAGTCTATTGTAATCCAGCCTTTGTAATAAAATGAATAAATCCCGTTTGTGGTCAAATTTTCTCATATTCAAAACCCATTTTGTCGATGAGTGAATTGATCTGAAAAAAATGTATTTTCAGAAGTTAAGCAGGAACCCTGATGTCAAGACAACATATCTTAGGTCGTTTCCTGGAATCAAGTGGCGCGTGGGGAATTTACCCACTTGTTGCATACGTTTCATTTCATTTGAAAAAAAAAAAAACCATGTTGCCTTTCATGCATTACTTTTTCTGACTCTTTGTAATGCAAACGCTGGGTGGGTCACATTTAAGAAAAGTATGGGTCGTATGTGGCCCGTGCCATACTTTTGCCAACCATCTCAAGAATGGTAAGCGGTCCAGTTTGGTGACATTTGACAGTGCTTTGCAAAAGATTTGTGGTTTTGAAAATGTTAATGGAATTCCAATCCGCAATTGTGTAGAGGCCACTTTATTCTTTCTTAGCTTCCAATGAGTTGTTTTTAATTCACTTGATGAAGGATACACCTGATGTTGCCATGTAGCTTTAAAGGACAACCGACTATTTCGGACAAGTTGTGTCCATAATTTGTAAAATGGCCTCAAATGACTTCTGTTAAGTGTATTTTACAAAGATTCCACCGCATATAGCAATATTTTACATTTTAAGACTTGTGCTGAATATTCCGGAAGTCTTGTTTTTGAGTTGGTGACGAGTCCGTACGTGACGTCACTGAAAGAACGCCCCTGACCGAAAAAAAAGGACACATTGTAGCAGTCCTTCCATCATGTCAATGCTTGTTTGGTCTGAAAACCTCATGTTACGCCAGAAGAGGGTGTCCAAGCTCCATATAAGGAGTTTATCAGCCTGTGGAAACGCAATACACTGTCATGTCTACAAGAGGTCGCCATTTTCTGCCTCTTTTCTGGGACGCTACATTGCAATCCAGATGCCTCAAAATGACACGGAATAAATTATTTAATCAAATGCAAACATGTATGCTTTCCTCTTCAGAACTATTTGAATCATATTCATAACTGGATATGTAACAAGAAAGCATATTCTCCGAATCTGAAGCCATTGTTTTGATTCGCCAGCAATGCAAGAGTCTTGGCGTGACGTCACGAACTGGGGGCGGGACTTTCTGAAAATGCTCAATTCGCAGCTCAATTCTGTGCACATTTTGGACACTTTAAGTCATTTTGATTGGTGTTTTGCATTTGAATAAAAATATACTACGTGTTTTGGTTATTTTAGATGCTATAAAACGTTTTTCTGATGTCAGTTAGGAAACAAAAAGGTGACGTCGGTTGTCCTTTAAAGGACAACCGACGTCTCCGGACAAGTTGTGTCCATAATTTGTAAAATGGCTTCAAATGACTTCTACTGGGCATATTTTAATAAGATTCCACCGCATATAGTTATATTTTACGTTTTAAGACTCGCACTGAACATTCAGGTAGTCTTGTTTTTGAGTTGGTGACGAGTCCTCACATGACGTCAGAAAAGGACCGCCTCCTGACCGTAAAAAAGACGCATTGTAGCGTCTTTCCATCACGTCAATGTATTTTGCTGTACTGTTTTTTTGAAACCCTTGTGTTACATCCAAAAGCCGCCAGCAGAGGGAGTCCAAGCTCCATGCAAGGAATGTATCAGCCTGTGGAAACGGGCTGATTCATTCCTCACAGGAGCTGGTCGCCATTTTTCTGCCTCTTTTGTGGGACGTTACATTGCAGTCCAGATGCCTCAAAATGACCCGGAAGGACTTCTTTAATCGATGGCAAACATGTATGCTTTCCTCTTCAGAACTAATTGAATCATATTCATAACTGGATGTGTAACAAGAAAGCATATTCTCCGAATCTGAAGCCATTGTTTTTATTCTCCAGCAATGCAAGACGTCTTGGCGTGACGTCACGAACTGGGGCCGGGACTTTCTGAAAATGCCCAATTCGCAGCTCAATTTTTTGCTGATTTTGGACACTTTAAGTCATTTTTATTGGTGTTTTGCATTTGATTAAAAATATCATACTGCGTGTTTTGGGTATTTTAGATGCTATAAAACGTTTTTCTGATGTCAGTTAAAAAACAAAAAAGTGACGTCGGTTGCCCTTTAAGGCACAATAACGATCTGTAAATTTGGTATTAGAATATATTCATGGCTAACCTTTTGCCCTTGTTCGATATACAATTTTGGCCTCTTTGTGGCTATTTTGGTCCAACTTGCAACAGTTTATAAAATGCTCATGCTTTTTGTGCTAGACAATATCCATCCATTTTCCAGACCGCTTTCTTCTCATTAGGGTGGAAGAAGGCGGGGGGTGCTGAAGCCTATTCCAGCCGTCTTCGAGCACTTGGAGGGGGACACCCTGGTTGCCAGTCAATAGCAAGGCACACAGAGACAAACAACCTGTCACGTTTTGCGTGATGGTGATGGCGGGTGCGGATCCCAAAAAGCAGGTAGGAGGGAGCAGGAGGTTGTTTGACAAATTGTATTAAAGTCAGCAGGAACAAAATGTAAAACATCAAAATAAACTGAACAGAAAAAATACAAAGTATCAAAAGAAAACCAAGTGTAAAAGTCCGCCAATGTTAAACAAACACATGCACAGTATACAATGCATGCAACAAACAATGAACCGACACCGGATGTTCGTGCCGTGAGTCCTTTTAAGTGTCACTGATTAAAACGACCAGCACCTGCGAGGCTGCAGGCAGGGCTGACGTCGCCACCCGTTGGTCGCCAACCAGATCATGACACAACCATTCACTCCCGTACTCACACCTATGGACAATTTGGAGTGTTGAATCCGCCTGCCATGCATATTTTTGGAATGTGGGAGGAAACTATGAAATAGAAAATAGAAAATATGACATGGAGCGCCATTCCCGAACTTGTATGGGTTTTGGTTTTTCTTGCAGGGTGGTGCTGATAAAGCGCTGGTCAGACCTCTGGCAATGTTTTTTCCCTCCCACGAGGGGGCAGCATTTGCCTTTTGTACAGCTGTCCCCACTTGCACCTCATATTACTCCAGACCCATATAACTTGGGAAATAACTTTTTTTTCTTAGAAAAGAAGAGAGTCTAAGGTTTTTTGCGCTGCATTGAATGTTTATGAAGTCCTAAAACTCAATATTCCGTGTCTCCTAGAATTTGAATGAAAATGCCAAAAACTCTTGCACTGGAGTGGACACATTTTCCAAAGTGGTACTTATTAGTAAGTCAATTGATTTGAGTTCACTATCATTATTCACCACATCTCAAAAATGGCATATCATAAAACACCCAATAAATTCTGTTGCCGCAACGTAAACAATATTTTGATCATTTTCTGTTTCGTGAATTACTGAATTTACTTGATTTGTTTTGCTAACGCTCCATCGCTATCTCTACAGCTCTTCCTCATCAATGACTTTCATGGTGGAAAAATGTACTCTTGTGTGTACGTCTTTAAAGGGGAATATGTATTCTAACGCTTTGTTCCCAGGAAGGTGATTCATTTCAGACCATCATATTTTACAAACGTCTTGTCTTATTATCACTTACCCTGACTAAACAACAAGAAAATCACACCATTTGATACTACCATTTCTCTTAAATATGAACAATAAAATAAATATACATGGGGTTTCAACTTAGGGATGCGTGAGTGGTGATTTGTCAAGTTAACAATTTGACAAAAAGTACAGTCGAACCATTTTAAAATTGTGACATTTCATTAAAACGATTTTGAAATGTCACTGAAAATGTCGTACGTGCCACCGAGGGCATTCCCTTTCTGTGACAGATCGAAGACACGTTGAGGAAATGTGAACCCTGCGTTGTTATGTACTTTTGCTTGTTGTTGGTCATGGGAACAGGTGTTGGATGTTACAAAATTATTTATATGACCAAATATTTCATATTACACATTTCACGATTATAATATAGTTCTTTTTTTTCTCCCATACTTTCCTCACTATTACATTCATAACCCTTTCTTTATTTTTTTTTATCCAAGACAATTTTGGAGTCACCATGTTTTGCAACATTCTGAGAGTCCAAACATTATTCTAGCTAATGAAATGTCATTATTTGATAAATAAATAAATAAATAAATAAATAAATAAATAAATAAAGCCATGATTTTATGATTCTTTGTTTTCACTCCAGATTACAATTACATATCCAAAAAATGTCTTCTTTACAGTGTTGGAAGCACGAACGATGCGCCATTTAGAGGACTCACATCAAAATCATAATGGAAATAAACCTTAAACAAATTGGAGGAGACCTAAATAGCCATTAGCCAATACAGGAAAGCTAAAATGGAGTACAAATTGTGAATAACATCCAATTTCAAAAATGTTTTGTCTCATACTGAAGAAATATCTGTAATTCCTCATCGTAATTATGGGCATGCTTTCTCAAATATTTCTAGGAATACTATCAATGATGATACTGTAGCAGTTGAGGAATGAGAACACACGGTCGATTGGAGTACGTCTTTATTCCAACTGCTAACAAGGAGAAAGTAAAGTAAAACCGAAACTGCAGTGAAATATATGTGACATAAACCCGCCCCCTCCCGTACACCTGCTGGGTGAGATGCCCGGTCCCAGTGTCCGCCACACAGCCCCCCCCCAGAACACCCAGAAGGACAGTCAAGGCGAAAATCTTGCAGGGGGCTTGACCAGCCTGCCACAACGACTATGCAGTCCGTCGTTCGGTGGTAAAGGTGAAATTGCTCGGGCAGGTGATCCGGGTGAGAACTGAGTGGGGGAACGACACTCAACCCTGGCATGCCGCGGAGAGGCTGGAGGTTTTGGAGGGCGTCCGCGACGTGGGACCTGGGCCGGCGAAACGTCCTCGCCTGCAATTATGTGAGCCGGCTTGAGTCTGTCTATAGAAACGCCCTCCCTTCTCCCCCCATATCGAGCACAAAACTCTTTTCCCCGTGTTCGAGCACTCTAAACGGGCCATCATACGGCGGCCGGAGGGGAGAGCGGTGGGCATCATGACGCACGAAGACGAAACGGGCTGACCTGAGAGCAGACGGAACGAATATTTTGGGGACGCCGTGGTGAAATGGTGCTGGAGCCAGGGGCTCCCCTGGCAAAAGGGGGAAAGAAGGTGCACCCGAAGCTTCAGGCAGGAATTCACCAGGGATGCGGAGTGGCTGACCGAGTACTAACTCTGCCGGAGCGGCGTTAAGGTCTTCTTTAGGAGCCGAACGTAACCCGAGCAGGACCCACGGAAGCCGGTCAACCCAGTTACCGTCCGATAGTGCGGCCCGTAGCGCGGCTTTAAGTGACCGGTGGAAACGTTCACACATCCCGTTAGCCTGCGGGTGGTAGGCCATAGTGCGGTGTACCTGCACACCCAAGGACTGCGCCATGGCCGACCAGAGCTCGGAAACAAACTGGGGGCCTCTGTCCGAAGTGATATCGGACGGCGTGCCGAAACGTGCGACCCAGGATGACAGAAATGCGCGGGCAATGTCTGTCGAGGTTATGGAGGACAGGGGGACAGCTTCCGGCCACCTAGTGGTCCGATCGACCATAGTGAGGAGATGTGTGCAACCCTGTGAAGGAGGGAGGGGCCCGACCAGGTCCACATGGACGTGGTCAAATCTCCTGGCCGGAATCGGAAAAGTTTCTAGGTTCGCCCGGGTGTGCCTGTGGACTTTGGCGCGCTGACATGCCACGCATGCAGCTGCCCACTTCCTGACGTCCTTTTTTAACCCAGGCCAGACAAACTTGGCCCCAAGTAGTTTGACTGACGCCCGGACGCCAGGGTGTGAAAGGGAATGAATTGAATCAAAAATTCGCCGACGCCACTCCTGCGGAACCACGGGACGAGTACGACCCGTAGACACATCGCAGAGGAGAGCGGGACCCCCTTCACACACTGCCACCTCCTCCAGTTTCAGGGCCGTGCCTGCTGCCTTGAGTTCGTGGATGTCCGGATCCTCAGATTGGGCCGTGGCCATCTCTGAGAAATCCACCCCGAGCTGGACTGGACAAACGATCGGGCGTGACAGGCAATCGGCCACAGGGTTACATTTGCCGGCCACATGCCGAATGTCTGTTGTGAATTCGGAAATAGCCGCTAGATGCCGTTGCTGTCGGGCCGACCACGGTTCGGTCACCTTGGACATGGCGAATGTAAGGGGTTTATGATCTACGTAGGCGGTGAACCGGCGCCCCTCGAGGAGGAAACTAAAATGGCGCGTTGCAAGATAGAGTGCTAACAACTCTCTGTCGAAAACACTATACTTGCGTTCGTTATCTTGCAGCTTCCGACTGAAAAATGCAAGGGGCTGCCATTCGTTCTCCACAAGCTGCTCAACCACCGCCCCTACGGCAACATCAGACGCGTCGGTAGTCAAGGCCACCTGTGCGGTTGAGATCGGGTGGACCAGAAGAGTTGCACCCGCAAGAGCCTCCTTGGCTCGTTCAAAGGACTGTACTCGTTGCGGGGCCCACTCGACGGAGTCATTAGCCTTCTTTTTTCTCAAGGCGCCGTAGAGGGCTTGTAGGAGGTCGGCTGCGTGAGGAAGAAACCGGTTGTAAAAATTTATCATGCCCAAAAACTCCTGCAAAGCATTAACTGTGGCTGGGCGGGGGAAATTCACCACAGCCTGCACTTTGGCGGGTAAGGGGATGGCACCCTGTGGAGAAATGCGGTGCCCCAAGAAATCGATCTTGGGCAAACCAAATTGGCACTTAACAGGGTTAACTATAAGGCCGTGTGAATCAAGGCACTTGAAAACTTCGTTTAAGTGCGACAGGTGTTCCTCCGGTGAAGGGCTGGCCACAAGGATGTCGTCTAGATAGACAAATACAAAATCAAGACCTCGCAAGACTGAGTCCATCAGTCTCTGAAAGGTCTGTGCCGCCCCCTTCAGGCCAAAAGGCATACGGAGGAATTCAAAGAGGCCAAAAGGGGTTATTACTGCAGTTTTTGGCACATCTTCTGCCTGTACCGGAACCTGGTGATAACCGCGAACGAGATCAACTTTGGAAAAGATCACGGCTCCGGCCAAACGTGCGGAAAAGTCCTGGATGTGCGGAATTGGATAACGGTCGTGTGTGGTTACATTATTAAGCCGACGAAAATCACCGCACGGCCGCCAAGAACCGTCACTTTTGGGCACCATGTGCAATGGTGAGGCCCACGGGCTGTTGGAACGCCTCACGATGCCCAAGCGCTCCATCGTCGCGAACTCCCCTTTCGCCATTGCCAATTTTGCCGCGTCGAGGCGACGAGCGCGGGCAAAAACTGGCGGGCCAACCGTGGGAATGAAATGTTGTACCCCGTGTTTTGTATCGGCATTGGAAAAGGCGGGTGTGGTTAACGACGGATAATCGGTAAGCAGGCGTTCATAAACGTTACCTGACGTTAAATAATTTGCGTGCGTCAACGCTCCAAGCCCTCCAGCCTCACATGGGAAAGTGGCGAAAGAGATGGCGTCGATCAAACGACGGTTAGCAATGTCCACAAGCAGTCCATGAGCGCATAAAAAATCCGCGCCGATTATCGGAACTGTAATCGAGGCCACAATAAAGTCCCACTCGAATTTTCGTTCGTGGAAACACACAGTTACCGACCTGGTGCCAAAGCTGGCGATGGGCGAGCCGTTAGCTGCGCGCAGGGGAGGCCCACATCCACCTGCCGTTTTGTCCGAGGCCGTGGGCGTCAGCAGGCTTACTTGTGCCCCGCTGTCCACCAGAAAACGTCTACCTGACGAGGAGTCTGTGATAAAAAGCAGCTCGCTTTCGTTGCCGGCACCCACGGCCGCTATTGGGTGCCGGCGCTGGCGTTTCCCGGAGCCTCGTAGGTGCAGGGTGGTGTGCAGCGTCGGGCCTTGGCGCCAAACCGCTGGTGGAAAAAACAGAGGGCTTTCTCGTGTCGCTTCCGCGTGACCACTCCGGCTACTAGGGTCGGGTCGATGTTCGCTGCCGCTCCGCCGAGGGGTTCGGCCGTCACGCTTTGCACGGCGAACCTCCGTGTCGCCAGCAGCACCCGGTCCGCTTCTTCAGCCAAACCTCGGTAGTCGCCGGTGGCTAGGCACGTCGAGTTGGCTAGCACGGCGCGCACAGAGGCCGGTAGCTGGCGAAGGAACACGTAGGGGAACAGGAATCCGCCGTCATCCGAACCCAGTAGCGACAACATTTTGTCCATCAGGTCCACTGCTGTTCCGTCGCCGAGTCCGGGAAGAGAAAGAAGCCTGTCTGCTCTCTCAGAGGCCGACAACGTGAACCGTCGGAGCAGCAGGTGTTTGAGCGCTGCGTATTTTTCGCTCGGTGGAGGTGCACGCAAGAGAGGCAGCACACGACGAGTCGTCTGTTCGTTGAGAGACGCCACGACCAGATAATATTTCGGCTCATCTGTCGTGACGCCTCGTAGGTGGAAAAGCGCTTCCACATGTTGGAACCACGAAGCCGGGTCGCTACTCCAAAACTCGGGCAGCTTCGCGGCGTAGGCGGCAACTGCGTGCTGAGGCGCCGGTCGTGCCGGCATGGCCGTGGAAGATATCTCTTCGTCTGCTGTCATGAACATTTCGAACGTTGGGGTCACCAGTGTAGCAGTTGAGGAATGAGAACACACGGTCGATTGGAGTACGTCTTTATTCCAACTGCTAACAAGGAGAAAGTAAAGTAAAACCGAAACTGCAGTGAAATATATGTGACATAAACCCGCCCCCTCCCGTACACCTGCTGGGTGAGATGCCCGGTCCCAGTGCCCGCCACAATACAATCAATTGATGCATTGACGTTGTCTTGTTTCTTAAATGTTCAATTATTTTCATCGAATAGTTTTTTTTTATAAGATTAATTGGTTCCCTGGCTCATCCTAAATACCATATTTCATATAAAAACGGAGAGCCGGCTCGGACGCGTGTGCTTGTGTGCGTGTGTGCGTGCGCGTGTGTGTGCGCGTGACGGTGTGTGATACATGTCAACCAATGAGCATGTGTCGTGGTAGACATTGTTTTTTGTCAAAGCTTGCTCGACAGTCACAAAATACACTCCCACTGGAAGAAATCTATGGGTGAGAATCATTTATTCACATCAATTAGTTTTTATTGATAATTGGTTTTTTCAAGTAACATCATTTGTCCTGTGAAAAGGCAATGACTCTTATCACAATCTATATTTAATATGAATAGTTGGTTCATACTCGTGAATATAAAAAGAAGCTATCCCTGAGCAATGAAAATATACATTTGACAAAAAGAAATATTTTGTGTCTTTGTGGTGTGTCAAGTAATTAGTTTGAATGATCTGTACAATAGAAGTGATGTCTTTGAAATACAACTCCCATCGATGAAATAGAGAAGTCGGGGTTTATATTGAACGCAGAATGCGAATCTGAAGCCGCAGCACAGGAAGCAAGCGATCTAAAAAGGAGCGTATTGGTTTTACACACAAATGAGAAAGCAGTTGAAGAGATAAGAGCAGACACTAATGGCCTTCAGGTACTTTCCTTCATTTTAAAATGTAAGTCTTACATTCGACAAAAGCAATATTTTTTTTTGAAACGCTGATCTTTGTTGGACTTCATTTGCGAATACGTACTTTATTGAAACAACGGTTCACACTTTTGGGGTTGATTGCATGTGTGTTTTTGTTGTTGTTTTGAAGAAACACTCAGTGAAAGAATGTAACATTAAATGAATCAAATTAGTACATTTTTTGTGTGACAGAAATTAAAGACAACTTTTGAATTAGGATGTGATAGTGTTGTGTTAATACAATTCCAACATCTGGTGAAATGAATACACCTCTCTCAAAAAGGGAAATCCAGATATCATGTTGGGCTCTCTTAACATGAAAGTGCAGTTGTACCTAAAATAATGGCTTCAGACTTATCGAATGTAGAGCTTAGTCTGCATATAAAAAAATTATACAGAGCTTGTGTTCGTAAGCAGGAAGTGGTTTGTGACCTGTGGTTTCATATCAGACTCCAGTGACCATATGTTCACACAACTGTTTAAATATTGTGACAATTACGGTGATGGAAACAGCTACTCCATTCAAATGATGTTGCATATTATTTTATGTGAAGCAAACTAATACAACACAGTGTCTTTTTTGTTTAGCTCGTGAGGATCAGAGCGCGATGACACTCAGTGAGGAGGATATGGAGACAACAGTTCAGGTAAGAAAAACTGCTGGTTTTTAAAATTTATTGACCTGATGGTTGCTCTGTGATGTATTTGCATCAATTACAGTTGATGTGTGACTGCAGACATGACTACACACAGACGCATTCTCATTTCCCTTTTTTGCCGCATTTCATAAGGAGTGCAAAATTTGAAGCGCTTGATCGTATGTGTCATTTCTGCCCTACTTGTGAAATGAGTAAGAAGAATCATGTGATTCTTCTTTGAAGGCAGAATTTACTTCTGGTAACTGAGCGTGAGGTACAATGTGAAGCGCAGATTGGTAGGTCAAATTTTCCCAGGTTGCTGGTTCCTGTGTTGACCTCTGGCCGGCCTGGAGCAGCGAAATGCCCACGTAGATGACGTTTGACGTCAATGGTGTCAAACTAATTTTTGCCGTGGCCCACATTGTAGTTACGGTTTACTCTCAGGGACTATTATGAATTTGGGCAAACCATTAGAATACTTAATCCCTTTCACATATTACATCTCGAGCGCTCAACAAATTAACGAATAACTAGTTTTCAAATTTGAAGGAAAAATATTGACTGTTAATGTTGTTTACATGGGACAATTTGAAATTTTGGTTCAGACATGGCACTGGACATGCTTGATTTGCTTTCGTGGGCTGAAGAAAATGATCGGTGGGACGGATCATTCACTTTGCCACCTGTGCCCAAGGGGTTTTAATTCAACAGCTCTACCCACTCTGCAGTTGGTGGAGGATATTAAGTGCAACTTCCAATGCCAGTCTACATTACAGTAGTTCGAAACAAATTTGGTCAAATAGTGACATCTTGTCAGTATGAAGAAAAGCTTGACATTTCGTGTCCTTTCTTTCTTCTAGCATCACAGTTTGATTAGCTCCATCTGCTCCTGCTCAAAAAAATGAGATTCAATGAAAAGGCTTTGCAGCGACAGAGTCTCAGTATTAGCCAATCGTTGCTTCCAGGTCATATTTCAGTTTTTCCCCTCCTTGTGTTTTACTTTTTGATCATTTGTTTAAAATCTGAAAATAATAATCATAAAAGGATTGTGTTTAAATGATAAACATCAATGAAGTGATAGAATTCTAAGCCTTAACAATACAAAAATGTTTGCATTTTATTTTCTGAGGGCAGTTATCTAAAAAATCAAGTTTTTAAAACATAACCCTTATTTAAACCGCTGAGGGGGAAAAAATCAGATGCAACATGACAACACAAACAGGAAGGAAAGGCTACTGTCTTCAAGGTTCTATGCCATCAATTTTTTTTCCCAATGTATATCAGAGGTCAAAATGAGTAAGGGATATGGTTTATGTCTGACGTTTATGCAGTTTCTCAATTGTTCGCAGTGGGCAATAAAAGGGGAAATGCAAAACAAGCAGATCAGGTCGTCACCTCATTATGACGTATGAAGTCAACCTCTGTTATTCAAGTACCTGCAGACATTGATGTGACACGCCCACTCAAATCTGGAAAAATGCCTGTCACAAGACAAAAAAATAAATAAATACCCACAATAAATGGATTGAACTGCTTGGTTAAATACATTGAGTACAGTATAATTTAGGAAACAATCCAACTGTCCCCTGTTGTCACCTGTTGCAAACGTATCTGTTGTCACCTTTCAGAGATGGAGGAGTACACACAACTCTTATGTTGTCTCATAAAGGCAACAAGTGTTGTGTGTGTTTGAAGTAGACCACTGAGGGGCTCAAAGAGTGCAACAACAAAACTGGAAAGAGCAGTGCCGGCCGGCCGGGAGGTTGACTCAATCGATGCTCGCATGGTGGCCCCGCACCTTCGCTATTACTCACGGCACTGCCTGACTTCTCGGAACCAGGAACCGCATAGAGGAACTTGATTCAACGTGAAACTGCCTTGAGCTGTTTATTGTTGAGCGGCCGCCTTAAAGTGACCACAATTTGTTGAGTCAAATGAAAATATCAATAACACCCATTGCGCGTTTTCATAGTTCCAATGTATCGAAAGTGACGATCTGATTGTCAATGTGAGGTTTCGCGTTTGAATATTCAACCTGACTCATTGCCATACTTTTCACAGCTTACACAACTTTGTATTTGTCTGGTAATACTGGTTCACGCTCAATGTCATGTGCACAAGGAACACTTTTTTTGAATAGCTCCTTCTCTTCTTCTGTAAACTTCTCTAAGAAGACAATTTTGTGCAGACTCGTATTGTTTCATTTCTATTTCCTTGCAAACCACAAATAGTGACATTGTCAATTCCTTTCACTGAGATTGTGGGCTGTTTGAAAGGTGTCAGGGATGCAATAACGACTTTTGGGGTGTCCTATAGATTTATTCATTCATTTTCCAAAACACCTTCTCCTCACTAGGGTCGCTGCTGTCTTCGGACAGGAGGCCGAAGACACCCTGAACCGGTTGCCAGCCAATTGCCAGGCACACAGAAACAAACAACCATTTACACACACACACACTCACACTAAGGAACAATTTTAAGTGTTCCATACACGACTTTGGAATATGGGAGGAAACCAACAGACCAGGGAGAAAACCCACATAGGCACAGGGGAGAATACTGTAAGCAAACTCCACACGGACCTCCACATTGAACCTGGTTAGTGTACTGTGAAGTCATTGTGCTAACCACTTGACTGCCGGGCCACTTGGAGATTTTTTTTTAATAAATTGTGAATTTCGATTTTAGCAAAACACAAATACATAGCAACTGCCATTTGCTACAGACAAGATATGCGTTGATATGGTGAAAAAGATATCACTTTTATTGAGCCGATTCAGCCAAATGAATGCCCTAAACTGAAAGCTGCATCAAAATAGCTCACGTCGAAACAGCCGACATCCACTCTGAAGGATATTTGTTGTAAATAATGAAACTTGATGTAAACACTTTACTGTCTCATCCATTCAAATTAGAGTCGTGGCTTCATTCCGTGACCTTGTATCGCAGATGGTTGCCTTGACGTGACCACGAGAGACCGATGTGCACCTTTTCCATTATATCTATACTATTACTTTTGATGACAGATGTGATAATTGTGTGAATTTAATTAACGTTGAATTCCAGTACTGTCTGAGGAGTTCCCGCCACTTTTCGCAGCACTTTCAATACCACGGACGAGATGACGCACATTCAGCGGGATCTGTTTGGCGCTGTAGTCGGCCAAGGCATCATTAGTACAGGCGGGCCAGTCGAGCTCCGTCTCATTTTTCAACCTCCTGGTGTTTTGCTCTTTTCCTTGTTTAGAGAACATACATTTTTTTAAATACAAATATACATATATGAATATACTGATGTCACAAATCACAATATATTAGTTCTCTATTAGCTAGCTAACTTTCTATCTATTTGAGTTATTCCGGGTTGAGTGAACGCTTGCACGTGGCTGCCACTGCTCACCCACAGAAAAACTGATCCTGTGACTGTAAAGTGACCTTGAGAGTTTTGAAAGGCACTTATAAATGAAATGTATTATTATTATTATTATGCAATTTCCCCCATTGGCTTCATAAAGTACTGTATACGAATGGGGGTAGTTGTTGTAATGCAGTGCTTTTGTCCAACTTAGACATATCCCTCTGTCTCTGTCCACCATGAATGTAAGGAAGGATCCAGCCTGCTGCATATGGAGAAGAAGCTATTTGTATCAAGTCTTCACTCCTTCATGAAGGAACGGGGTTCACCCATTGAAAGGATTCCACATTTGGGCTTCAAACAGAGTGAGTGTGTGACTGCTCAAAACTGTAAGAAAAGTTTATTGAAGTTAATTTATTATCTGCTGGTTTTTACTCCCAGTTGACCTTTGGATGATCTTCAAGGCAGTTGACAAGTTGGGTGGATATAATTCGGTAAGTCAGTTTCATCCATTGAAATATTCATTTAATGCTTGAGCAAACTACACAGATGTTTATCAAGTGGAAGAGGAGCATTTGGCAAATACTAAAATCTCAATACATTATTATGACTACAGTATGATGAATCGCGTTATTTCGTGGCATTTTGCAGTCAATTCACCACTTCTCATTTCCAAACTAACAATATAAACATTGATATATGCACCACGCCCATCCATCCATTTTATCACCTTTTCGCCACAACGGTCACAGGTGTGCTGGCCCATGAATTCTCTTCTAATCTATTGTTCATATACAGCTGCCGAAATGCGTCAGCACTTTGTTTATTATAATGGAGACTTGACTGCAATATATTTGTGAAGTTAGAAAAAATAAACATCATTCTTACTCATTTATTCATGTTCACTGCTTGGATCATACAAGCACCAACCACTTTATCAAGAAAATTCCAGTCATCCGTCATTCTCGTCCGAGAGCAGTGTCGGTGCATTCTCAAGCAAACTCTTACCTGACCTATGCCTCAGGCCGCCACTGGAAATAAGAGACTGCTGGCCCTGCATCGAAAAAGGACAGTGGTGACAAAATAGGCACACGCATTAGTAATCACAATTTCTTTCCTAAACAGCACTGAATGGATTATGACATGTTTGTTAATGCCATCAATTTCCCAGGTGAATTAATCCTCAATAAGAACACTTTTTTCCCCCACAGCATCTCATGTTGTGCCATTTAGGTGGGCGGGGGGAGGGGTCTTTGCCATTTTGAGGTTACAACACGGTCTAGTGAATGACTTTGTTCTATTGTGTAACAATACATTTTCATGCAGAACAAGAGGGGCACCACTCAGTTGCTGCTGTACAAATATTCAATCCAGTGTTACATGGCGTGTACCACTGGATTCAAGTGGTTGATCTGAAGAAGTCCTATTAGTGGCTAGAGCAGTTTTTCAATCTTTTATGAGCCAAAGCACATTTCTTTCATTGAAAAAAAATAATAATGTGGCACGCCACTATCGCAAAAATGTGAAAAAAAGCTAATTTTAACAATTAAGTGTTATAGTAATTAATTAATAAATAATAATAATAATACATTTAATTTATAAGCACCTTTCAAAACACTTTCCAGTCACAGGATATTTTTTCTGCAGGTGAGAAGTGGCTGTTACTATAAGTGATTTTTTTTTTTTTACCATTGATTGAACATTTTTAACATGATTAAGACAGAGGCTATTTCCGAGTGGGAAAATTCTGAATATTGTCTACAATTTGAAAATGGGTTCCTATTAAAATGGATCTTTGTGAATTCATGTTTTTACTAATTTCATACAAATGGTTATGGCAAATGCATGTGTATTGAGTTAAAACAGCACTAGTGAGACTACTATGTTGCGTTTTTTTATGTATGTCATGAATAATGTCACAAAGCAATATTGTCTCCAGGTGACCGCATGCCGCCTGTGGAAGAAAGTGTACGATGAACTAGGAGGAAGTCCCGGGAGCACCAGTGCTGCAACCTGCACTCGCAGACACTATGAGAGGTACAGCCAATCAGATATTACCTGTATTCATTGATGTTTATCCATACATTTTGACTCACCTTGCAGGCTAGTGTTGCCTTACGAAAGACACTTAAAAGGAGAAGATGATAAGCCTCTGCCTCTCAGTAAACCAAGGAAGCATTATAAAAGGAACTCGGGAGGGAAAATAAAAGCAATGTGGAAGGGGAAAAGGAGCAAAGCAGACAAAGAAAAAGAGGTATCAAGATGTCATTCTTGATGAAAGTTTCCTGTGTCGTGATTATTACAACTTTCAACTATTTTTTTTTGGCAGAGGTTGCTTCAAGAGATGGTTAGTCCGACTGCAGCAGTGGTGTATCCTGATTCTGCTTTGTGGTCAGCTGACACTGACAGACCTCAGCCACAAACGTCTCTTACCCCTGACCTTCATGCATATTCACACCTGCTGCATAGCCCCGCAACAACAGCCTGGTCTCCGAACACCTCCTCAGCATTTGGAAAGGTCATCTCTCCTTTGGAGAAAAAGAAGCGCATAGCACAGGCCAGCCTTCGAGCAGATCCACAGGGGGCGAGTGACAGGGCTTCTGTTATCCATCGCTCCACGTCATCACCCTCAGGCAGCCACAAGTGTGACTCCTCTGAAAGTTCGCTTGGCCCTCTCTCTTCCTCCTCCTTCTCCTCCAGGAGCCCATCCCTTTGCTCCATCTCATCAGAGGACGAACAGAACTCTGCACCAAACTCAGATTTGGCCCCCGACGGTTTTATAGGAAATGATGACACCCCCAGGGGACAAACATCAAAAGATCCAACAGGAAAGAGGAAAGACAGAGATCAACTGAACTCATCAGGAGATAAAAATCACATTCGAGAGCCTAAAGATTCCACCAAAGACCTCATACATTCTTTGAGTAATTTGAAGTCTGACTGTGTAACAACATCTCGTGGTTTGATCAAAGTTGTGAAAAAATCGTCACAATTACCGCGCCCCGCCCCTATCTGGCCAGGCCAAAGAATCCAACACAAGGCTTTGACACATCACGGCAAATCTTTAAAAAATATGCCTTCATACTCATTACCCTCATGGGAAACGTTCAGGGCAATGCCAACAAAGTTTCCTCCCACCCAGCAGAGGCTATCCCACGCCACTTACGTCACGCCGTTTTACAACATGTCAACGAGAGACTCTCATCACCAGATGACGCTGCAGCAAACGGCCTTCCACCCCAGAATGAGAATACCTCAGTCTCAGCTCCCATACCGCCATCTTCCTGTCACTACGCCTCACTCTGCTCTCATTTACCCTTACCCGTATGCCATCCCTCTGTGGGGTCCCAGCACTTCATACACCATTCCCACCTTTTATTTTCAACACTGACTATGATTCATTCATTTTAGCTCCAGGAGTTTGCAATTTCAACTTGTGGAAAAATACCTTGATGACAAGTTCCGTGGAATTTCCAAACATGCATTGCTTTGCAAATTCATGGATGGGTGGATGGGCATGTTTTCATATTTTCTCCATTTTTACTAGGATTTCCATTATTTGAACTCGATGCTTTTTGCGGAAATGTTTGGTTTTTTTTCAACCAAAAATACAGGGGGGGGGAACAACACTTTTTGGGAAGGACAATTAGTTCAGTAGTCCATCTAGTAGCAGTAGATGACAAACGATATTATGTTCCCACCAGTTACCTTTGATTCAACAACTTTGTACCTTTTTGTTCAGCTGGGTCTTAGATTTCACACACAAGAAGCACATTTGCAAGTACCGTCAACTGAAAGAAGTCGATGAGCATTTCAGATACTTTTGGGAAGATATGTTATATGTTATAGGTTATTTAGCATTTCATATTATTATATGTTATTACAGTAAAGTCTCGTTATATCGATATTCAAGGGAGTCCGAAAAAATATCAATATAACCGGGACTATCGATATATCCGACCCTGTTTGCATGTAATTTTCTCCGTGCGTGCATAGAAATAGTATCGATATAACCGGGACTATCGATATATCCGATATCGATATAACGAGACTTTACTGTATATATTGTAATGTCATGAGAGGCTAGCTCTCAGCGGGACAGGACAAGGAGCGCAATGGGCGACAGGTTTGAATACAAACAAAGGTTTTAATAAAGGGTGTCAGGGGGAATTCACAAGTAACGAAGGCAAGAATAGTGTCTCTTCCAATATTTAAATCATAATAAAGTCTCTTCTGAGGTGAAACTGAAGACGGAGTTCTTTTCCATGAGTTTCTAGGCCTCACCCCTCTTGATGTCCTCCTCATGTAGCCTAGCCACCTTTAGCAAGGTCCAAATCCAGTCTCCTGTCGTATGGCCCCAACTGGCAATGAGTTCCACGCAGCAATCAGTTTCTCCACAGAGCACAGCAACAGAGCTTGTCTCTTGTCCTGCCAATCAAGCCGTGATCAGCCACAGGTGTGGTGTTTGAATTGCTGCCTTCCACCAGATGGGGCCAAAACTCTCTCTGGGTGAAGCCATCTTAGGGGGATGTATTTGCCCTCTAGAACCCAGCCTCTCGTGACATCACAATATGTTGTTTACCATTGCATATTGCAACTATGCATATTACGTCAGTTTTGGTTCCTTTTTAAAATGCACGAAAGATCCACTGCTAAAAATGTGACGATTGCAGTATCGCCTTCAATTTAATTTGAAACATTTCAGAATCTGAATCAGAATCATTTTTATTGCTATGTAGAACACACAAATAATTTGTTTCCGGCAGAAGACGCTGCACTAGTCATCATCCAAAAATTGGAAAGAGCCACCATACAGTTCTATTTGGGTTACTGTTTAAAGAGTTAATGGCTTGGGGGAAGAAGCTGTTTAAATGTCTGCTGGATTTGGTGCGCATGGATCGGTAGCGCCTGCCTGAGGGGAGTAGCTGGAAAAGGTGGTGGGCAGGGTATGAAGGGTCCAGTAGGATTTTCCACGCCCTAGTTTGGATTCTTGCAGTGTGCAAGTCCTTGAGAGTGGGTAGGGCGGTGCCAATTGTTTGTTCTGCCGTCCTAACTGTTCGTTGAAGTCGGATTTTGTCCATTTTTGTGGCGGCCCCGAACCAAACGGCGATGGAACAACACAGGATGGATTCGATGACAGCCGTGTAGAAATGTTGTAGCACCTCCTGTGGCAGGCCATGCTTCTTTGGCAGCCTCAGGAAGTACATCCTCTGGTCCTTTCTCAGGATGGAGTTGGTGTTGACCTCCCACTTCATGTCCTGGGAGACTGTGATTTACAAATACAGGATGTCAAAATCCTGGTACAAGCTGCAAAGTTTAATAAAAGTTCAGTCTTCACTTTTAATTTGCACATACAGTACTTGAAATAATTGAAGTTGTGAACTTGTGATGTTTTTAAAAGAGCAACTGCTTTATTTTGTGATCTCTTTCTATTTACATAATCTGATTTGTCAAGTAATCGCGACTGCTATCGGTCATGAGTCCACTCGCAAAATAATTTAGTGGCAGCCCTTTTCTAAAGTCTTTCAAAATGTATCAGCAGAGTATCTGAAGAAAACCCACACAATCCGGAATTCAGAGTTGAACTCTGAACTGTGAGGAGACATTCTAAATCTGACTGAGCATACAGCCCCCTATTTAAAAAATATATATGTATGTAAAATTCATGATCGCAGGGATAAACTTTTATGTTATGCAGCAATGTTAAACCATACACAGTTGAGTAGTGACCTCATCCGGTAGTTGTCGAATTCAGCTATTGTCAGAAGACATGAATGCATGACATATGGCAAAGTAATTCCATCAGGATAAAATTACAAAATCTGAGACCTTTTTTTCCGGTAATGAATCTTGAATTACATTTTCTCTTCATTTAAGAAACTGTGGTCTTAATTTCCTGAATGTAAGTCACAGCTTCACTGATCTCTATCAATGAAAATGACATCGGCTATTGGAACCATAAATGGGAAATTCATTTATGCCAAAGTCTGTTTCAATTGAAAAGCAACTGTGTCACCTTCTTTTCGCATACCATACAGATTCTGATGGTCATGGAATTTCACTGACAGTAGAAAAAAAATAAGAGAATACCCAGGTACATTTTAATTCTCACAGGCTAAAAGTTATACAGTCACTAAAAATAGTCCCAAAAATTCGAGACGGTGGAAGTAAAAATTTCATCTAATTGCACCAGTGCTACTAGAGATGTATTTTTTAAATTACTAGTCGTTCGTATTTGTTGTTCAAAGAAATAACAGTAACACACTGCAGCTACACGACACTACAGTTTTTGTCCATTCAACAGTTTGTGAACATTTTTTTCTTGCAATTTTTTAAGGTTCCAAACTCTTCTTTATAACCCTGGAGGAAATTAATAATACCACACAATAACCAAAGTCCAATTCCACCCGACTCCTGTATATGATAACATGGGAAATAGAATAATACTAATGTACTGTAGTTAAAGCCATAATAATCTCCACATCTTCTTCTTTTCCTTTCGGCTTTTCCCTTCAGGGGTCGCCACAGCGAATCAGTGTCCTTGTTGCGTCACACGCGTGTATGATTTTGAAGTGCGCTTTTCAACACTTTCATGTCTTTCAATTCCTTGATCTCCTTGATGTGCGTATCACCCTGACGCATAGCACACGCTTGCAAATTGTATAAAAGGAGCTGTCGCGGGACAGAGAGATTGGGCGAACCACGAGGCAGAATCACATCAGAGTCATCTCGGGCCCACGCCCGGCTCACGCCGGGCGTGGGACGGACATCACGGCACGACTTGCTCAACTCCACGCCACGATCAAGCTCTGCGCGTCACCTGCCTGGGAGATCTGACAACGAACCTACTTCCAAATAAAGAGAAACATCAAACTCTTTATTGGCGAGCTAGCCAGGAGGATTTTTTTCCCTCCTCAGCCCAATCAACTCTCCAAATGGAAAGACCCAGATTTCCCAGCCGCCTATGAACCCGGCATCTTCACAGCAAGACCCCTCGAGCCGAGCTCCCGATGGGCCGCCACCACCCGTGGGCGCCCCGACCCCACCGTGAAACCTGCCGCACCCTGATGGCCTACATCGTCCAATTCGCCTGGCAACTCTGCTACTAGCTGCATCGTATATGTCCACGATCGCACATCGTCGGACATCGCTTATGTCCACGATCGGACATCGTATATGTCCACGATCGGACATCGTTGGACATCGCTTATGTCCACGATCGGACTTCGGGAAGACGCTTCATGGCCGACACGGCCGCCGACGTCAGCGTGCTTCCTCAGCGTCCTGCAGAGCGCCATGGCAGCGCGATCATCGCCACCGTCGCCGATGACCGGCCTGTCCGGGCCCGGCAGCATGGCCAATCCCACGCACCTTCGTCCTCACAATCCCTCATCGATTGTCCGACATCTCACGGTGAGAAGACCTTCCGGCATCGACTCGACGGCCGCGAGGAAAGTTTCCATCGATCGACTCAAACTGGCAGTCGTGAGCACTCTTTGCCGTGCTCCCGTACAACGACTTCAGGCACCACGAAACCTCCTCGGCAACCTCCCCACCGACCCTGCCACGCCCGGTGACCGTCATCTTGCCTGGCCTCACCATGTCGCAGAATGACTTTTGTTTTTATTTCTTTTTCCTTCATCGCTTTCACCGACTTCGGATCCAGGAGGGGAGCCCTGTTGCGTCACACGCGTGTATGATTTTGAAGTGCGCTTTTCAACACTTTCATGTCTTTCAATTCCTTGATCTCCTTGATGTGCGTATCACCCTGACGCATAGCACACGCTTGCAAATTGTATAAAAGGAGCTGTCGCGGGACAGAGAGATTGGGCGAACCACGAGGCAGAATCACATCAGAGTCATCTCGGACTCACGCCGGGCGTCGGACGGACATCACTGCACGACTTGCTCAACTCCACGCCACGATCAAGCTCTGCGCGTCACCTGCCTGGGAGATCTGACAACGAACCTACTTACAAATAAAGAGAAACATCAAACTCTTTATCCTCCATCTAACCCGGTTTTGTGCATCCTCTTCTCTCACACCAGCTACCTTCATAATAATCTCCATATGATGGTATGGAATTTTGTGCATTGATGCACATGGCACTACGAAGAATAAAATATACTGTAAATCATTTGTCCATTCAGGAAAGTAGCCAATTTGTTCTTTTATCTGCTAAAAATTATACAGTCACTAAAAATAGTAACTGGCACGGCATATTTTAGCGAATAACCACTTCTTCGACAGTGACTTAATTATCAAAACATGCGAGATTAAGCCCCTTTGCTTTAAAAATATATCTCTTATCAAGTGCAAACCATGTGGATGTTCCCAATAACTATTTAAAATCTCGTTATTCAATTGCTGCATGAAATAAATATGCCCAATTACCTGGGCTAGCCACTATACCTTCCAGTCTAAAATCAGGATTAAAATAAAAAAATCTCGCGAGAACATCCAAAGAGGCGCGAATAAACAAGTGACTTGTTGCTATCGACGGTTCGCTAGCACATTAAGCAAACCGAACTTCGGCTGAACTGCTTTCATTGTCGTAAAAATTCAATCTGACACCACACATTAAATGTCGAACCCGCTCTGTGACAACGACCTCAGCCAAGAAGAATGTCAGGAGGATGACATGACCCCAGCCGACTTGATCGCAAAATTGGAGGAGGCTAGTTGTAGTTGTTTTCGAAGTAGTGTACAATGCTGATGTCGTTCTCATGTTTATCTCTATCTCAGGCTTGGCTAAATGAAAAGTTCTCTCCGGAGCTGCTACCCAACCTGTCCGAGGTGGTGGAGTGTGTCATGGAGCAACTCACACACATGGTATGTTGTTGTGCGACCCCCTTTCCCCTTTTTATATTTTTTAAACCTCAACTTTCAAGAAAAATATAAGGGAATCCTAAAACATCTGATAGACTTGCTGTCTGTTGAGATCTTCAGCGCTTTCCCGATGCATTTGGGAGAATAAAGAGTCGAGATGGTACTCTAGTTTAGATCATACAAGTAGGATATTTATTTGCCGGAGCACAGAGAGCAGCCGCTGCGCTCATCGTACGAGAAGTCCAAAAAACATACATAAACTGGCTTTTATCGCTGTCAAGTCACGTGATGTCGCGTAGTGGCTGGGTTGCCAGATCAGCTCAGTATTACAGCATTACACAAAATGATACAATGTAACTTTCTTAACACCCCCACTTATACTCAGTTTGCTGTAATGTAAACCAAGATAAACAGAACAATGTGAACTCTGTCTTGCACATTTCACATTTCAACACAATTGTTTTTGCGTATTGGTAGTCATCAATAATGAAATCACCGTCCCATATGATTTTGATCACCTTGTCACTTCTTGACTTCTTGACATACATACAATAATCACCTGGGTTTTGCTTATACTCATTATCGGTGAAATAATCATATAACACCTTGTTCCCGTTTCGGCCAGATTGTTTGAAACCGTAAAGTGATTTTTCTACTTTGTAAACTAGACTATCATCCTTTTCTTCATTTTCCAGAGCTGCTTTTTTAAGCACCACTCTTATACCTGTTAGATTGGCTGTTGGTGAAAACGTCTCTCCATAGTCTATGTTTTCCACCTGTCTCTTGCCCTTTGCTACAAATCGTGCTTTGTATTTGTCTCTGACGTCTAGATCACGTTTGATAGCATATACCCATTTACCCCCCACTGTTTTCTTGCCCGCAGGTAGGGTTGTTACAGTAAATGGATTGTTGTCATTTAATGACTGAATTTTCTCATCCATGGCTTTTGCCCATTCTTGAGAATAATTTGATCTCATTGCCTCTGCATATGTTTGCGGAACACCACACGCAGCTCTGTAACAGTAGTCTACTGTGGTGTGTGCCCCATCGTTATCGCTATACTCAATCACAAAATCATCAAAGTGACTAGGTTTCTTTCTTTCCCTAGTAGGATACCTTCTTTTTTCAGGTTCATCATTTGTGTCACTTTGTCGTGTGAGTTTATGTTCATTTAGCCTAATCTCTGTGACTGCACTTTCGCGTGCATCCCTGTCTTTTACACATGACTCTTGGGCTCTCTTATTAGACTTCTGAAAGACCTCACTAGTCTTAGGCCTTAATCTCATGCCATAATATGTGTTTTCATCTGTTTCATTTATCTGTGTCTCTTTGTCAATATGTAAATACAGTAAAGTCTCGTTATATCGATATTCAAGGGAGTCCGAAAAAATATCGATATAACCGGGACTATCGATATATCCGACCCCGTTTGAATGTAATTTTCTCCGTGCGTGCATAGAAATAGTATCGATATAACCGGGACTATCGATATAACCGGGACTATCGATATATCCGATATCGATATAACGAGACTTTACTGTAGTACAACTTTCCATACACATGTATACCATATTTTGTCCCACCTTTCGTAATCAGTGAATTTTTACCTTCTTTAAATATCAATGTTGCCCCGTTGGCGGTTGCTTTCTTTACAGACAAAATGTCCTGGGAGTATGAAGGAATGTATAAAGCGTCTTTCAGCGTTGCTTTATGTCTTTGTCATTTGATGTCTATCAAAGAGACCTCAGCATCTCCCCTTTTATGTGCGACTCCGCTGCATTGTGTGCCGTCTGCCAGCTCCACGCGGTGTCTTTCCGGTTTGAACGTGCTGTCGAAATTCTTGAACATGGTCACGTCGGTGATGATATGCGAAGTGGCTCCCGTGTCCACCATCAATCCTCTCTCTCTGATGTCGCGACCCAACTGCTCCCTTGATCTGGTCTTGCTGTCCCTCATCTTGAGCACGATGTCGGTGTTGCCATCTTCTGACGCTTTACTGACGTCATCTCGTCTGTACTTGTCCTTACAACTGCACGTTGCGTCTTTATGTGTCTTGCTTTTGCAATGACTACACCATGTCTTCTGTCGACATTCTCTTGCTTTGCGGCCTTTGAAAAAACTTGAAACACATGATGCTTGTGTCATCACTGTACTGGTCACGGGTGTTGGTTTTGGTGGTTTGTCGTCCACTTCGACCCTGTGTCTTCATCACACTGTCCCCTGACTCAGTGTTCATTTTCTCAGTTGCTTCAAAACTCCGTAGCTTAGTCTTGAAATCTGCAAACTTGATTTCATCATTTGAATGCCTCACATGTATTGCGAATGGCTTGAAACTTGCTGGTAGTCCTTTTAATACCATGGCAACAAGTAGTCCAGATCCCAAAGTTTCTCCCGCATTTCGGAATGCTGTGATGGCGGTTTCGGCTTTGATGATATAGTCTGTAACACTTTCATCGTTCCTCCTTTGAAGCTACGTGAGCGTGGTGTACAGATTTATTATCCATGGTTTTCCTTTCCCTTATAATATTCCCTCAGTATCTTCAAAGACTTTCTTCCATCATCAGGTGCATCTCTTATTATTAGTGAGAGGCTCTTGTCATCAAGCATATTTATCAATTCAGCATACGCATCTGCATTTTTCTCTGCATCCGTAGCCATTTCGGAACTTCTCGCCGGCTCGCTTAGCACGGTCTTCTTTAGTCCCAATAAATGAAAATGTCCGAGCATTTTTGTTTCCCATATCTCGTACTTATCTTCATCTCCGTCGAAGGTGCCTGCTTGCCCTTCCTTGATCCATCTTGACCGCTGTTTAGCCGGTTAGCGATAGCCTCGTTTGCTCACCGTTCTTTCAAGTCTTGATACACTTCTGTCTTCACCTTATCTCCCAAACGTGTCCTGGGCCCATAACCTGTTGAGATCTTCAGCGCTTTTGCGATCCATTTGGGAGAATAAAGAGTCGAGATGGTCCTCTTGTTTAGATCATACAAGTAGGATATTTATTTGCCGGAGCACAGAGAGCAGCCGCTGCGCTCATCGTCGTACGAGAAGTCCAAAAACATATACATAAACTGGCTTTTATCGCTGTCAAGTCACGTGATGTCGCGTAGTGGCTGGGTTGCCAGATCAGTTCAGTATTACAGCATTACACAAAATGAGCATACAATGTAACTTAACACTGTCATTTTGAACAAGGGTCTGGAGACGTTTCTGTGAATCGATGCAGCGGTGTGACCATGGTAACACCTTCGCTGACTAACTTGACTAAAAAGAGATATACCTCCGATATCACAGATTTTTAATTTAGCATTATGCTTCTCTTGACCATGACATGATCATTAACTTTATTTACAAACTCGAGGTCCGGGCGTGAACAAATAGGATACACTAGATAAAGCATATAACACTTTTCATACACATACATTAGTCGGCGCAAGTCCCTTATTGTTGAAATTAAAATTTTGGGTAATGCATAGAATGAAACCAAGAAATGTCGTTTCAAAATTGTTCCCACCATTGTTGTAACATATAACTTTGGCAAAGAAAAATCTAAAGTAAACAACTGTGCAAATGACAAGTGTGCACACCTTTGACCGGGGAGGAAGCTTTGCTAAACATTTTGGGATGAGATTCAGAACACACCTGCTACTTTTTGAAGTGCTTCAACAAACAGCAACTAAAATTTGCTTTTACAGTATTAAAAAAACTCCCACAGTATCAGTGTTCTTTGCTAAAAAATTGTTTCAGTCTAGAAAGCTTGCCAAAGAATTTGAAATAAAATGAAACATAATAGAAACAATCATCATCAAGTGGAGAAAAAAATACTGAAAAAATGACAAGAAAAATTGATCAGGGAGATGGCTAAGGAGCTGACAGCAAAATTTGAAGCACTGCAGAAATTTATACTGACTGTTTAGCACCTACGACAAATATCTTGCATCACCTTCATGTCTGGCAATTGGTGTAGGACAGTTTTTGACTTGTTTACCCTGATTTTTTTTTTTGCATTCCAGAAATGACACTCTAAGTCGTACATTTTGATAATTTTCCAGAAGTAGAACTAATCACAACTGAGTACAAAATCAAATTAATTTGAACATTTTTTGCCATTGTTGTTTAGTTCAACCTCAAATGAAATGAAAGAATAAATAGGTTGCCAATTGACAATAAATCTTCTTCTTTTCCTTTCGGCTTTTCCCTTCAGGGGTCGCCACAGCGAATCAATGTCCTCCATCTATCCCGGTTTTGTGCATCCTCTTCTCTCACACCAGCTACCTTCATGTCCTCTTTGACCACATCCATAAACCTCCTCTTCGGTCTTCCTCTCGGTCTCCTGCCTGGCAGTTTAAGATTCAGCATCCTTCTCCCGATATAGTTGCTCTCTCTCCTCTGGACATGTCCAAACCATCTCAGTCTGGCTTCTCTGACTTTCTCTTCAAAGCCTCTAATATGAGTTGTCCCTCTAATGTACTCATTCCTGATCCTATCCAACCTGGTCACTCCCAAAGAAAACCTCAACATCTTCAGCTCTGCTACCTCCAGCTCTGCTTCCTGTCTTTTCTTCAGTGGCACTGTCTCCAGTCCAAACATCATGGCTGGTCTCACCACTGTTTTATACACTTTTCCTTTCATCCTAGCTGAAACCCTTCTATCACACATCACACCTGACATTTTTCTCCAGCCGCCCCAGCCTACCTGAAGACGCTTCTTCACCTCTTTTCCACACTCTCCATTGCTCTTGACAGTTGACCCCAAGTACTTAAAATCCTCCACCTTCTTTATCTCTTCTCCCTGTAGCATCACTCTTGCACTTGGATCCCTCTCATTCACACACATATATTCCGTTTTGCTGCGACTGATCTTCATTCCTCTCCTTTCCAGGGCATTTCTCCACACCTCTAGTTTCTCCGCCACCAGTTCCCTGTTCTCGCTACAGATCACAATGTCATCTGCAAACATCATGGTCCAAGGAGATTCTTGTCTAACATCGTCTGCCAGCCTGTCCATTACCATAGCAAATAAGAAGGGGCTCAGAGCTGATCCCTGGTGGAGTCCCACCTCCACCTTGAATTCCTCAATCACACCGACAGCACACCTCACAACTGTCCTACAGTCATGATACATGTCTTGCACCGGTCTGACATACTTTTCTGTCACTCCAGACTTCCCTTGCAATACCACAGCTCTTCTCTGGGCACCCTGTCGTACGCTTTCTCCAGATCTACAAAGACACAATGCAATTCCTTCTGACCTTCTCTGTACTTCTCTATCAGCATTCTTAAAGCAAACACTGCATCTGTCGTACTTTTTTTTTTTTGGCATGGAGCCATACTACTGCTCACAAATGTTCACTTCTGCTCTTAGTCTAGCTTCAACTACTCTTTCCCAGAGTTTCATTGTATGGCTCATCAACTTTATTCCTCTGTAGCTAGTACAACTCTGCACATCTCCTTTGTTCTTAAAAATGGGCACGAGTACACTTCATCTCCATTCTTCAGGCATCTGTTCACCATCTAAGATCTTGTTGAATAACCCTGTCAGGAACACCACCACCACCTCTCCAAGACACTTCCATACCTCGATTGGTATATCATCAGGCCCGAGTGCCTTTCCCCCCTTCATCCTCTTCAGCGCCCTCCTCACTTCATCCTTGCTAATGTTTGCTATGTCGTGGTCCACAACAGTCACGTCTTCTACTCTTTGTTCTTTCTCATTTTCCTCATTCATCAAGTCTTCAAAGTACTCTTTCCATCTTGCCATCACACTACTGGCACCGGTTAATACATTGCCATCTCTATCCTTAATCACCCGAACCTGCTGCAGGTCCTTACCATCTTTGTCTTTCTGTCTCGCCAGCCTGTAAAGATCAGTCTCGCCTTCCTTGCTGTCCAGCCGAGCATACAAATCATCATAGGCCTCTTGTTTGGCCTTTGCCACCTTTACTTTAGCCGCGCGCTGCATCTCCTTGTACTGCTGTCTACTCTCGTACGTCCTCTCAGTGTCCCACTTCTTCTTTGCTAACCTCTTTCTTTGTACACACTCCTGCACCTCCCCATTCCACCACCAAGTCTCCTTATCTACCTTTCTTCCACTCGATACACCAAGTACTTTCTAACCTGTGTCTCTGATTATGTTCGCTGTAGTTTGCCAGTCATCTGGAAGGACCCCTTGCCCACCCTGTGCTTGTCTTACCTCCTTCCTAAATGTCATGCAACACTCTTCCTTTTTCAACTTCCACCATTTTGTCCTCACATCAGCCTTTGGGTTCTTCATCTTTCTCACTGCCAGCGTCATCCTACACACCACCAACCTATGCTGTCTGGCTACACTCTCACCAACCACTACTTTGCAGTCACTAATTTCCTTGAGATGGCGCCGTTGACACAAAATGTAGTCTACCAGTGTACTTCTGCCTCCACTCTTGTAGGTCACCCTATGTTCCTCTCTCTTCTGAAAGAAAGTATTCACAATAGCCATTTCTATCCTCTTAGCAAAGTCAACCACCAACTGTCCTTCAGCGTTCCATATCTGGAGTCCAAACCTGCCCATCACCTCCTCATCATCTTTGTTTCCTGCTCCAACATGGCCATTGAAGTCTCCACCAAGTACAACCCTCTCACTTCTTGGGATGTTCTGTATGACTTCATCAAAGTCCAACCAAAATTTCTCCTTCTCTGCCAGCTCACATCCTACTTGTGGGGCATACCCGCAAACAACATTGAACATCACGCCTTCAATTTCTAGCTTCAGACTTATCATTCTATCTGATACTCTTTTTACTTCCAAGACATTCCTAACAAACTCCTCTTTTAAGATAACCCCAACTCCATTTCTGTTTCTGTCTTCACCATGATAGAACAACTTAAACCCTGACCCTAAGCTTCTAGCCTTGCTCCGTTTCCACCTGGTCTCCTGGACACACAGTATGTCTACCTTCCTTCTCTGCATAATGTCAACCAACTCTCTACTTTTACCTGTCATTGTTCCTACATTCAAAGTTCCTACTCTTAGTTCTATGCTCTTGGCGTTCCATTTCTCTCTTTTCCTCCGGGCACACATCCCTCCTCTCCTTCTTCGACCAACAGTAGTCCATTTTCCACTGGCACCCTGAAGGTCAACAGTACCAATGGTGGCCGTTGTTAACCCGGGCCTCGACCGATCCGGTATGGGATTCATAGGTTTGATTCGCATATTTGTTTTGGCAATTTTTTTTACGTCGGATGCCCTTCCTGACACAACCCTATGTATTTATCCGGGCTTGGGACCGGCACAACAAGACACTGGCTTGTGCCCCCTTGTGGCTACATTTTGCCAATTGACAATAAATATCAAAGTAAAAACATGGGAATGCAAAAAGCTAAATTTAATAACAGGAAAAGCCTACTTGAATAGCTAAACATTATATGGGGTAAATCTTTGGCAAGTTTCTGCTTCCTCTCATTTAACATGAATTGAATGTGATTGTTTTATTTTTTTGTCTTGGTTAAGTTGTACGGTTTGTAGATCACATTAATTGTGGACATGTATTTTAAATTATTTTATCTTGATCTCATTTTTAATATCACAACCTGTCGGGGTTTTGCAGACTTTTCATGTATGGTATGTTTGTATATTCCACTGAGTCTAGTCATCCCTTACTTTCTCCAGGAAGCAAACCTACAGAGGGTGAAGAAAGGTGACCCCAAAGCCAGCATCCATCGCATGGAGATTGACCGAATCCGCTTTGTGCTGTGCAGCTACCTGCGCTCTCGCTTACAGAAGGTCACAGTTCAGCAAATGTTTTTCAGCTCGGCTGGCATTTCATACTATGTATTTGACACCGTGGTTTTGTGTGTTTTTGGGTTTAGATTGAAAAGTTCTTTCCACACGTTCTTGAGAAGGAAAAGTCTCGCAGCAAAGGAGAACCAGCACTGCTTTCACCTGAGGAGTTCGCCTTTGCTAAAGAGTGAGCTAAGCATAGTACAGGACAGCAGAACCGACATCCACCCATGTATTATGGGGCTTGTTGTCATTAGCGTCGCGGATAAATCGGAGCCTTAAAAAATTCCTCAAAGTTCCTCAGCTTTAGAGTCAGCATGCATGCTAGCCTATATTTTTGAAAACAACACTCAAAAGTGGCAATGCCTTTCGGACGTAGGTGTCTATGATTGACAGCCACAATGACCAACTACGCTCCAGATACAAATACTATACACCAAGACTACACACACAAAAAGTAATAGAATATGACCCCCGAAGAATAAACTATGACCTCAGTAATTCTTATGGTAGGACAGTCTATGATAAATAAACATACAAAATACGATCCGAATAAAAAACTAATCTGAAACTTGATATAAAAGAAATGTTCACAAACGCTACTATCCCAACTCACTACTGAGGCATGTACCAGACTGGCCCTCTGTCGTCGCACAACTACGTCGAAATGATTTCAGAAATCTAAATTCCTATGCAGTACAGTGTTTATCCTGAAGATGACGCCACATAGACAGTATTAGCCCCAAATTCAAGAGTTCAACAAACATTCACTAAAATGTGAAATCAACGACCAGAGGATGTTCACAAGATTACGAGACACTCGTTTGTACAGTTTCTAAAGAAAAAAAATGTTGTGTTGGGGTGGGAATCCGTTTAAAGGCAGATGCAACTTTATTTGTGTACTCCAGAAGCATGAGACAACATGGCACATTTAGAATATTGTGAAGCTGGTCTCAAATTTAATGTCTTGATTCACACTTGAGTGAAGTTGCAGAAACCTTGTTAGGTAGATGTACCCCACTGTGCTTCTCAAAATCAAGTACCATTGCACCAGATTTTGGTGCAATGGTACACGATCGGTGAACGAATGACTGGAGAGTGTTCCATCGGCTTCAACGTTTTAATCTCACAGTACATCAATATAGTTTAGTTGTGTTTCACTTTGGATTGGATTGGATATGCCTTTGAAGTACTAAACATCTAATCATTTAGAAATGATTGACTTCAATTCATTTTCAATATAACTTAACACAATACATTAGAACCATATTTTTTTCCTCGTTGTTAACTTTTAAATTGTGCTTCATCTTCATTCGCAAACTGTCCAAAATATTTTTGGGGGGTATACAACCTCGGTTTTGTTATTGCTGAACTACTTTATGGATTCAATCAATGCACATAATTTCATGGCAAAAGTTGTTTTAAAAGAGGAAGAGGTAGAGTTGTGTTGGCCCTAGTATATTTTTTTAGTTGTGTGCTTGCTTTTTACACGTGTATGTTTTTATTGGCACGAGTATTCTTTTTTTCAGTTGTGTCCTTGCTGTTTACGTGTGTTGTCCAGGTATGCTGCAAACACAGAAAGCCACTTAAAGTCTGTAGCACTGAACCACATGCCCCCCATCTTGCAGACACTTGACATGCTCAAAGCAGGTACGGTGTTCTCATCTTGTCTAGTTTTTGCACACGTCGGTTGGAGACGGCTTTGAATACTGATTCTGGTTATTTTGATTGAAACTCAGTGCCAGCCCCATGCCTTGATTCTTTTGTTTTCCTGCGAGTGAAGGAGACACAAGAAAACATCTTAGTGGAGCCCGAAACCGATGATCAGAGGTACTTCACTCTTGTGGGGCTCTCTGATTATGACACACACTCACGCACGCACACACACACATATATACAGTGATACCTCAACTTACGAACGCTTTAGCTCACAAACCTTTCGCCTTATGAACATTAAATTCGCAAGCATATAGTCTTGGCTGACGAACCAAACCACACGGCCTGGCGGACTAGTTTTTGGCGGATGAACACCAAACCGCACGGTCAAACAGCGCCACGGTGGCTGGCGGACTAGTTTTCGTCACCCCCTTTCTTTGAGTGCAGACTGTAATGTCATGAGAGGCTAGCTCTCAGCGGGACAGGACAAGGAGCGCAATGGGCGACAGGTTTGAATGCAAACAAAGGTTTTAATAAAGGGTTTCAGGAGGAATTCACAAGCAACAAAGGCAACAATAGCGTCTCTTCCAATACTTAAATCATAATAAAGTCTCTTCTGAGGTGAAACTGAAGACGGAGTTCTTTAACATGTGTTTCTAGGCCTCACCCCTCTTGATGTCCTTCCGAGGTAGCCTAGCCACTTTTAGCAAGGGTCCAAATCCAGTGTTCTGTCGTATGGTCCTAATTGGCGATGAGTTCCATGCAGCAATCAGTTTCTCCACAGAGCACAGCAATGGAGCTTATCTCCCCGGCCTCCACACTCAGAGGCCTTCCACCAGATGGGGCCAAAACTCTCTCTGGGTGAAGCCATCTTAGGTGAATGTATTTGCCCTCCAGGACCCAGCCTCTCGTGACATCGCACATCCCCCCTTGAGACCGACGTCCTCGGCGGGGTCAAGGATGCGGAACAGGCAAGGAAGGCCTCCCTTCGGGAG